>NW_027424843.1:0-6336 GCF_003597395.2 Chelonoidis abingdonii
AAGGGGGAAAACCCAGTTGAGGCCTGAGGTACCTCCTATATAGCGAACATAAGGTAGGGTAGTAGGGTGTCCTAATCCTTCCCGTCCCGATTTACCACCTTCCTTATCATAGCCTTGAGGGTTCGGTTAAACCTTTCTACCAATCCATCAGTCTTCGGATGGTAGACTGAAGTTCTCAGGGTACGTATATGGATCTGCGTACAGAGGTCCTTCATTAGTTTTGACATAAATGGGGTTCCTTTGTTTGTTAATATCTCCTTTGGTAGCCCCATTCAGGCAAAGATATCCACCAGCTCTTTGACTATCATTTTAGAGGCTGTTTTCCACAGGGGGACAGTTTCTGGGTTTCAATTAGCATAGTCCAAAACAGCAAGTATATATTGATGGCCCCGAGCCATCCTGTCCAGGGGTCCCACTAGGTCCATGGCTATTCGCTCAAAGGGGACCTCTCTGATGGAAAGGGGTACTAAAGGTGCCCTCAGGTGGGGACGGGGACTGTGCAGCTGCCACTCTGGGCAGGATACACAGTACCTCCACACTTCTTCATGTACTCCGGGCCAGAAGAACCTTCGTAGGACTCGTGCCAGGGTCTTCTCTACCCCCAAATGCCCCCCAGAAAGATGACTATGAGCAGGACTTAATACAGCGTTCTGGTGTTTTTGAGGTACTAGGATCTGCTGTACCTTCTGCCCGTGTATTGGTGCAACCTGGTATAAGAGATTCTTCTTCATTATGAAATAGGGTCCTGGTCCCTGGGTTTTCCCTTCCACAGGGACCTCATCTATTTCAGTCATCTCCTTCCTAATGTTGTCATACCTTGAGTCTTTGGCCTGGTCCCGTCCAAAATTTCCTGTCCCGGGGCTAATCTGCCCAAGATCTAGGGGCCCAGTCTCTGTTGCCTCTACTGGTTCAGAAGTGTTAGAGTGGGGGTCAGACTAGGGTTCTTCTCCCTCCTGGATGGCCTCCTTTTCAGCTGCTCAGGTCCGCCTACCTACGAGAGTTACCCTCTGGCTCTGAGTCAGTATTAGGGTTCCCAAGGCTTTAGCTGCCCTCCTTTCCCTTTTTGACTTTCTACCCTCGCCACCGAAGCTGCCCTCCTCCTCCTTCTCGGTCCATTCACTGTGGAGGAGGGTACAACGGGGATACCGCCGGGCGTGAACAGAGGGCTCATCCAGGGGAATCTTCCTCACTTCTGCCGTCCTATCACTGCCTCCTGGAGTCCCTGAGCCATTGCCTTGCCCCCCGATCCGACCCTGTTAGCCAGCCCCCGGATGATGCCATGAGGGCTGGTCTTTAGTGCAGAGGAAGCGGGGCAAGCGGAAGGCTCGAGCCTCGTTACACCCTTCAGATTCGGAGGCCCCAAGAGCAGGAGGGGGCACCGATGAGCCTTAGCATCCGCCTTGCCCCTGCGATCTCCCATTCTGTGGTCCGGCTGGGGACGTCGTGGCATGCACTGTGAGGGTAACGCTCCCCTCGCTCCGGGGTCCCTTCCCGTGGAAGACCCGAGGGAGCTCTCTCTCGCCCCCTTCCCACTCAACGCCTCTGCGAGTGCCGAGGGTGGGTGTCACCTGGGGTGCTAGCGAGGAGGGCCTCGGGTGTGGATGGTGATCTCCCTTCCATCTATGAGGAGATCGAGGCCACTGGGTCTGACCCGCCTCACTCAGCAGGGGGAGACGACCCTCTGCAAAGGCCTTGATCTGGGCGATCTCACCCCGGTCCCCTCCCCGAGTTCCTTCCCTGACCGGCTGCTTCGCTCTGCCTCTGAGGGTCCGCCTGGTTCCTCCATCGACCCGGCTGTGGGTGGCACCCTTGTTGACGGGCCGCCGAGCCCATTGGGCGACGGCCAGTGCCTGCTGCCGGGACCCGGTTCCCAAGGGGTGTCCTTCTTGGTGGGAGGACCCGCCCTCCTCCTAGGCGGGGGACCCCATTGGTAAATGTCTATGCTGGATGCCGAGCTGCACAACGTGCCACTGGGGCTGAGCCTGGCATGTTAGGGTCCCCTTCTATTTCCTGATCCCTGAGCCTGGCCGAGAAGAACACCGTCTAGTGGCTCGATGATAGAGGCTCAGGATCTTCCCTCTACCCTCCTTCCTGGATTCTTCTCCTGATCCCTCGCCCTGCTCCTGTTATCCTGTCCTTGTCCCCCCACCTTCCTGTGATGCCAGTGCCGCCCTGCCCCACAAAGTCACGGGATCTCCTTCTCAACCTCAGTTGGCCCTGGCCAAACTGCCATCTACAGCACAGCGATAGGAGTTGGCTGATGGGATTTCCTGCAACTGTGGGCCTATTTCGCTCCTCTGTCCGTTCACGCATCAAAGTGGAGTTCCTCTGAGAGCAATCCACTGGCTCCCTTGATGCCTTCGAGGAGCAGGGGCGTTGTCTGGGTTCTCTGCTCGGTGTCCCATCGGGTCCCTTCGTTTAGCCCTGTGTGCCTCACCCCGCTCCTGCTTTTTTTCATTAGTTGTCCCCCGAATTCTTGGTGTTCTAGACCTGTGGATCCTCCCCTTAGGCTTGGGGAGGTCCATTAGAAGTGGGTGAGCTTCGCCCACACCCCTGGTACCAATAGGACCAGACTCCTGTACCACGCTGGTCTTAGTTTGTCACATATGTATCCTTCAAAGAGTTAGCAATGAGATTTCATCCCTGTCTGTAATAGTTTTACCAGAGATTAATTAAAAACAAAACAAAAAAACCCTCTTTTTCCAAAATGTGAGCCACAAATAGTCCACGTTTGGGCATTATGAACAACAAATTTTGGTGACGCATAATTATTCACACTGGTTATAAATTGGACTGAGACTTGTGACATGGTAGGGACAAATTATGCTAGGAGAGGACTGAGAATAACAATCTGATAGTTTGCTTTGCATTTAGAAAAATGGATATCGTATTCTTCTGTAAAGCTGGAACAAACCTTTCCTTCAGGACAAGAAGTCAAGTTGCAGAATATATTCAATACACAATAACTGAAATGATTTTATTGACTGTACCAAATAGACCATGAATTGTCTATCTCAACATATCACACTGGCCTCCAGGATGGAATCTGTGCTGTTCGGTTGCTTATCAAACATTCCAACAGACCAATTAGAGGCCTACAGTTCTGGTGCAAGATTATCTAATTTGTACAATTCCTGTGGCACAAAGAGCCACACACATAACCCTGAAACTTGTCAGGGATTTGGGAACAAACTATTTTCACTTTATAAGCTCGGGTCTCTGACCTCCATGCTTCCATGGTCTGGGCTTTCCCAAGAAGCCTGAGGGAGTTAGGTGCCAAACTGTCACAGCAATTCCGTGGGAGTTGGGTGTTTATTGTGTACATTACCAGCTTTTGAAAATCCCAACCTAAATGTGTAAAACACCTTATTGCATCTGCATTTTATCTGAGCAGCAGCCGGCGCTCCCTCGTTTCAGAAATGACTGACCAGGAGGCATTGAGATAAGGGAAACATTTTCAAAAAAACTTAAGCAATCTTCAATAGTGACATAGGAGCCTAAATCCCGTTGCCTTTCAGTGAGATTTAGGCTGCTAAGCCTTTGTAACTAAGATACTTTTGGAAATGGGATGTAGGCTCCTAAATCACTTAGACACTTTTTAAAATGTTACCTGAACAGATTGAATGAGCTTATTGGATGAGGATTGGGTACATGTGTGCTTTCTTTGAAGGGCAACAGAAAGTTTGGTTGGAGAAAATTAAAGATCAGCTAACGCTCTGCTCAGATTTAAAAAACTTTCTAAGGGAAATGGATGGGAATTCGTTGTCTAAATCAGTTAAGCGGCTCTAAAAATCTCAGGTGTAAATTTTATTTCTAAGGTTAATGCATTATTTCTTGACAGTCAACATATCATTCACCCAATGAAGAAAGAGATTTGTTTTAGCATTAAAAGTTTCTTCCCTCTCCAGGACTTTCCCTTTGAGATTAGAAGTTTTATTCTACTGACATAGTATTTGGTTTATTTTTAGACAAACTTTCCCTTGCTTGTTACATTCCCCAGAACAGCCGTGCCTTGGGAGACTGTACCTTCCAACAGAAGGATATATAATGTACTACAAAAGACTTTCCTCACTTGGTGGAGGGCATGAGGCACAGGGCACGTTACCAGACATGACAATAGAGCCTCAGTAGCTATTCTGAGATATGACGTTCTATTTACTAGGAACATGGAAGTACGTGGATGCAGTGGGGAGAGAAGAGAGACTGAATAACCTGGATCCTGTACCTGATATGCTAAGTGAGGAGGTGACAACAGAGACTCCAGCTGCTGATAGACCCACCTTAGAGGTAATAAGCTTTTCCTTCCTTCTCCTTTCAGCTCAAGGTTTGGAAATCCAAGGGGAACTGGGCAATGATCTCTCCTAAAGTCCCAACCCAAAGCAAAATGGCAGAATTTGGACAACGAAAAGACCTGTCAGGTCACTGCTAGCCTAGCTCCTTATTTGCCCCACATCACCATGTATCTGTGCACCTCACTGTACTGAATTTATCTATTCTCCCACAACCCCTGTAAGAATCTATTATCTCTGCTTTCCAGATGGGGACCTAACATACAGAGGGACAGATTTATAGAGGTGTTTCAGCACCTAAAGATACAGAGACAGTCCTAGTGGGCATTAGGTACCACACCTACTCAGGCATCAATCCACATTTTTAGGTACCTACCAGCTTTGGAAATTTGGCCTGACAGTCACAGAAGGAGTTTGACAAAGGAGGAAATTGAAGTAACATCTGACAAGTCCAAGGTGAACTCTTCAAACACTGGAGCATCCTTCATTCCACTTTAAGATTTCCTCTGAGCTACACACAAGATTTTACTTTTCCTTCTGGCACAGACCTCACTGGGGCATTGAGAAGGTTAGTGAGATGATGTGGGTACAACAGAGCTGACATTTGCTGCTGTGCTCAGTGCTAAGAGAGCAGACACTGGCTATATACAAGCTCGGAAGAATTCAATTTTATTTGTGCAATTCCAAACAATATAGTTTTGTATTTTTAAGTTTTTGTGATTTTTAACTATTTTAGTTTTTATAGTTGTGGGAAATTCAGTGGGGGGTAGGGTTGGGATCAGGATTAGGGCAGTGGGGAACTCTCAGCAGTGACAACGGAGGTACAGGTGGCTCCCTACATGGCCGATGGGCCCAAGACATCATGGTGCAAGGAAGATGACTGCTATGATCCAGCAGAGCAGAGACCTGTGGCCAGGGCTGCAAGGAGGAGGAGAATGATGAGCCATAGGCTATAGCAGAGACCACCCCATGGTTGAATGGCTCCGTCTATGGGTAGAAGCCATCCAGCAGTGGAGTTGCCTCTCCCATCACCAGGGACTAATCCTCATCCTTGCAGACCAGGCTGTGGCTCTAGGTTCTATCACTCCAGGACTACAACCTGCCCCACCCGTTGCACCTTTAAGAATGGCTGTCACCATTCTGTGAGAGCTGGGGGGAGAGGGATCCCTGCATGGCTGTGGGACACTGACACCCATCCCTGCTGGCGCACAGCGCAGGGTGAGGCTGCTCTAATGCTGTCCGTGACCAATATTTTCTGTTTTTGGTTTCAGTGTCTCAGCTGATAACAATGTTTACCAACATCTATCCACTGAAACCAAACCCTGCCGAGTCATGAACTCTGTAATTTCATGATCAGTTTCACCCAAGCTGCCTTCCACTTTCAAATTCTCAGTCAGTTCCTCCCTATTTATCAAAATCAAATCTGCAACAGCCTCTCCCCCTAGTAGGTTTCTCCACCTCTGAAGTTAAAAATTGCCTCCAATTTGGCAGATTTGAAAAAATGGCAGATAGGACAACCACAAAAAGAGAGAGAATTAATATTTTAACCAAATAAAGGAAAAAAGAATAAAATGTAGAGCTGATAAAAAATTCTGTTGGAATATTGTTCCATCAGAGAAATACCAATTCATCAAGATCAAAGTGTTACATGAAAGCCAATTTATTTCTTCAACATTTTGTTAGGGGGAAAAAAGGTTGTATCATATGTTTTTAAATGAAATAAAATAAATTTAAATAATTTAAAATGTACACATAAAACACAATAAATAATAAAAAACAATCTAAAATAAAAATAAACTAAGAATAAAATTAATACAGACATTTTTAAAAAGTTAAAATTGGCATGAAAGCCAACATTTGACATCATGGAATTGCCCATGAAATGGAAAGTTGGGTTCCTCACTGCTCTACTAATATGTAAATATCACATTTCTTACAAATTCCAATAGAAATCTTTATGGAAGAGAGGGTTAATTTTTAACAAAATTGATGGATTCTAGCTTTAAAGGAGCTTGGGTAGCTGTATGACCAGCAGGAACATTTCAAC
>NW_027424844.1:0-2904 GCF_003597395.2 Chelonoidis abingdonii
TCCCTGCTCTGCACCCTGAGCTCCATCCTGCTGCACACAGCCCCTGGTACTCCCTGCCTGCCACTGCCCATCTTACGAGCTGTATCAGCCTGCACCCTGCCTGCACACAGCCCTAGGTGCTCTCCTATCTGCACTCTGAGCTGGCTGAAGGCTGAAAATTGAAGGTGAGATCAGATTGAGTCTTTTTAAGCAGCTAGAAAAAGGTGCCAGGAGATGCAGGCACACCTCTGCCATTAGGAACGTTGCTGGTCTGTAAGTTATTTATTATTTTATAAACACCTAGAAACACACCACTTGGTGCCAATCCCCTGTTTCAAAATTCTATTTGGAAACCATCACTTAGCCAGCTTTTAATCATTTAATCTGTGCCATGTTCGTTTGCATCGCTCTAATTTTTCACCAATGTTGGCGCTACCACATCAAACATCTTACAAAATCTAAGTCTTACATCAAACTAATCCATTTACCAGCCACATTGGACAGGATCTATTTTCCATAAATAATTTTTGATTATTCGAATTGTATTCTCAATGGTGACTGGCATTCATTATATTACCCTCCTTTAATTTTTTATTAATGGAGTTCCTTAGTCACTCTCCACTATCTGCCAGAGATTGTGTGAGACCTGATCGGCTATAATTACCTTGAACCTTCTATTTACTCTTTTCAAATACTGGCACATGGTAGTATTTCTTCCAGTCTTCTGGAACTTCCTCAGTGTTCCAAGGCTGTTGAGAATCAACATTTACAGTCCAGTGAGCCTCTGCCAGCTCTTTTCAGAACTCTTGGATTCAAGTGATCTGTACCTGCTGATTTACAGTCTGTAACGTTAGTTGTTGCTGTTTCACACCCTCCAGAGATACTAGCGGAATGTAAAGAGCAGCATCATATGTACGACTTCACCATCTGGCTTTTCCCAAATACAGGCAGCAAAAATCGACTGAAGGGTTGTTAGATCCATGCTTAAATCTCTCACTGAAGGCTTTTATTCTAGCCGTCAGATCACTGTGGGGCTCAGCTCTGCTCCCTTTCCAGTTTCTGCTGACATCAGATCTGGACACAGGATTCCAGTCTGTGTCTCACCAGTGCCATATACAACAGTACGATTAGTCCCCTCCTACTCACTGCTCCCTCTTTGTACATCCAAGGTTGGCATTAGCCGTGTTTGCCACATCCCGGCACTGGGAGCTCATGTTCCGTTTTCTTCACTAGGACCTTAAATCCTTTTCTGTCTCTGGTGTCCGGGATACAGTCTCCTTCAGACACCTGACTGCAGCATTCATACATCAGGGAAATCTTGCACTATCTCCAATACCTCGGGTGGGGACCTGGGACTTTCTAATGTGTGGCCCTGGTAGGTAGCTACACAAGAGAAAGGGAGGCAGAGACGTCAGGCAGAGGATCATTCTCAGCAATCTCCTGAAAACTTCTGCCACCTCCGTTAAATCCCTGGTAACCCGGCCGCAAGAGCATTCCCAGAACAGACGCTCAGCAGAGAACTCCCGCTCCCTCTTTGTGTCGTGTATTTGTGCCGGCCCCAGCCCCCGGAAGGACACTTCCAGAGATCGGATTCGTTCCCAGAGATAGTTCACATCGTCCAGCCAGATCTGCCCAGATCCTTGCCCTTAATGAGCAGAGACAGTGCTTTTGCTGGCACGTCCACATCTCAGTTGTTTGCAAATGTTGGAGTCTGGCAGGTCCTGAAATCATCACAGACTGTCCCCAACTGCCACTGTAATAAATTCTCACCTCCCAGCACAGCAACCTGCCCATTCACCAGTCTGATCCGCCTGCTCCCTACAGAGATAGAGCCCAACTCTTATGTGTATTTTCCTACTGAACAGAGATGTTGTGAGATTTGGAAATGAGATCACCTGAACAAACATACAACATCCTCAGCAATGCGCCTGGGCTGTCTCAGCCATGGAGTTGTCACAGCGACTCAGAGGAGTTCATTTCCTGCACCCTGGGCCCTTCTCAGTGACTCCGCACTGGAGCTGTTCACCACGCTGGTATACTCTCATGTCCCACTACTCATCCAGCCTCTGCCCATGCCCCACGGAGGGAAATCTCAGCTCTCCATCCACCGGCTCTCTGCACTCAGCAGTGTGAGTGATTCAGAGCGACGGGTCGGGAGATGGGAAATACACTGACTAACACTCCCTCGTCTACACTAGAAATAACACAGAGGGGGCATGACATTATGGGCTGTTTCTCACTAAGAAGGTGTGATGAGTTGGTTCTGGCGGGACCCAACTGAGAGTGCAAATTGGATCAATTGCTCAACAGGGCAGTCACAGCCCAAGGCTGGGGTTTTTCCACCTCTAAGGCAAACCAAACCAGCCAGACAAAAGACTTCAGTTTCCCCCTACTGGCAACCGCAAGTCACACAAGCAATTTCCTTAGAACACTCCAGTCTCCCAGTTCACCACCAGTCCACACGTCCTGGGTTGAACAGTATGAAAACCAACACCCCAGTAAAAGAAAAAGGTTCTCTTCGATCCCAAAGGACAAGCCCCAGACCCAGGTCAATATACACTAGATCTTACCCATAAGTCACGCTGTTGCCAATCCTTTAGAATCTAAAATCTAAGGATTATTCATAAAGGAAAAAGATAGAGGTGAGAGCTAGAAATTGGTTAAATGGAATCAATTACATACAGTAATGGCAAAGTCCTTAGTTCAGGCTTGTAGCAGTTATGAAGTAAACTGCAGGTTTAATTGAGTCTCTGGAGAACATCCCCGCTGGGATGGGTCATCAGTCCCTCGTGTAGAGCTTCAGCTTGTAGCAAAGTCCTCCAGAGGTAAGAAGCAGGATTGAAGACAAATGGAGATGAGGCCGTGCCTCAGAGATATAAGACATAAAATACGCGCGCGTGTCAGATCAAGCTCACTCGATTTTTG
>NW_027424844.1:4482-6301 GCF_003597395.2 Chelonoidis abingdonii
TATCAGATCTAAGCTGGTAATTAAGCTTGGAGGTTTCATGCTAGCATCTTATGTTCTGAACTCTAAGGTTCAGATCTGAGTAGGAAAGCTATGACAGTGACCAAGACCCATCACCGCCCTGTGCCTCAGTTTCCCCTCTCTGTGCCTCAGTTTCCCCTTCTATGACCAGGATCAGAGCTCCTTCCCTGCCCCAGGATAGTCCAAGGCAGGCGGTGCGTGAACGGCACCATCCGGCTGGCTGCTGACGAGAACCTGCGTCTGCTGGCTGGGGAGATATGGCAGCTCCTTCCCCAGCAGTGCCCACTGCTGCCAGCACTTGTGTCCTGTGGGGCTGGCCTTGCCAACCAATGCCAGGCGTGCACCCTGGCCAGCTTCCAGGCTGGGGATGTGGGCCAAGGCCACGGCTTCGGTTCAGGCATCTCCTCGGACCAAGAGCGGCTCTGCTGGCTGAGTCCTCGGGCTGACGGGTGCTGAAACGAGGCCGACCCCTCCCTGTGCCTGACATCAAGATGGCGCTCTGACTCCCCTCATCCATACCCCCAAGCAGCACCCCAACCTCCCACCATCCATATCTCCAGTCTGCACCTTCACCCTACCCGCAAGCAGCATCCCACCCTACTTGTCACGGCGCCACAGGATCACTGTGACGCCCCTCCGGTAAACAGCCTCTTGGCAGAACCCCCACAGCGGGGCAGACACCCCCCTCCCCCGGGGGGTCCCACTCTGCTTCAGGGTAGGCCACACAGCTTCCCCGTTTCCTAGACTGCCCATCTGGGCTCCAAGCTTCCTGCCTGCCCAGTGAGCTCTGCTCTTGATGCCTGGCAGAGACTTGGCGCCTGCGTCAGGGCCCGGCACCCCCAGCCAGGATCTGCCCTGACACCAGCCAGCCTTCTCCAAAGCGTAGTGAGTTTGTCAGTCAGCTGGCTGCAGCCCAGGCAGCCCTGTGGGCAGCACAGAGCTCTGCCCCTACCAGCATTGGGCAGCACCAAGTGCCAGCCAAGTTGCAGCGACTCCCCGGGTGGCAGAGCCGGGGGCACAGGGTGTCATGGGCTGTGTGGCACCGTCACATTTCTGAGCCCAGGCGCACGGTGGCCATTCTGTCACTCATCATAGTGGGAAGCAGGTGCTGCGCTCACCCCAGGGACAGTGCCCTCCTGCCCTTTCACTGCTGTTGGGAGTCCAAGGGGAAGTCCTGCAGCCACCAGTCTCGAGTGGGGCAGGTGCGGGGGACTGGACACATAACCGGGGGGTGACCCCGAGCTTAAACCCAACCCCACCCCGTGTCCTGCCCCTGCAACAACCATGGCACTAAGTGGGGTAAAGAGCTGACTCCATCCCCAGGGACGCACACACTCCCTCCCCAGCCTCCTCCTTTCCGGGGGCTCCTGGCCTCTGCCCCTGGAGGATGTCTCCCCTGCCCCCAGGTGTGGCCACCTCGGCACAGGGGCACCAGGGGGCCAGGCTCGCTCTCCACGGGACGCTGAGGCCCGCCCGCTCCCTCCAGCCTGACGCTGCGGCTACAGAGCACAAAATTGGGGTGGAAGGTGGCGAGCTCCCCAGCATCGCCGCACCCTCCCCGGCCAGCTCCACACCCAGCCATAGCAGCCCCTAGGGCCTGGTATGTGGGGCAGGTTCCTGCTTAGTCGGGCTGTTGCTCTTCATCCTTCAGCCACCAGGAGGCTGCAGAGACCCACTGTGGGGCGGCAAGACTGGGGCAGAGCCCCACCACTGCCACCTGTGTGACAGTGCCCCGCCAGTGCCAGGGCAGCAGCAGCGTGGCCTGCAGCGCCCCACGCTGGCAGGGACTGGGGTGACTGTG
>NW_027424844.1:9349-18249 GCF_003597395.2 Chelonoidis abingdonii
GGCCTGGATCCCCTCCCTCTGGGACCCTTGGGGGGCAGGGCCTGGCTCCCCCTCCCTCTGGAACCCCAGGGGGCGAGGCCTGGATCCCCCTCCCTCTGGGACCCCTGGGGGGTGGGGTCTGGATCCCCTCCCTCTGGGACCCTTGGGGGGAAGGGCCTGGCTCCCCCTCCCTCTGGAACCCCACGGGGTGAGGCCTGGATCCCCCTCCCTCTGAGACCCCTGGGGGGCAGGGCCTGGCTCCCCCTTCCTTTGGGAGTCCTGGGGGCAGGGCCTGGCTCCTCTCCCTCTGGGACCCTTAGGGGGCGGGGCCTGGCTCCCCCTCCCTCTGGGACCCCGGGGGAGCGGAGCCTGGCCTCCCTCCCTCTGGGACCCCTGGGGTTTGCGGCCTCGGGGGATCACTGATTTACTCCCCCCATAGGCACTCCATGAGTCCCTACATCGCCCCTCGATGCCCAGGGGCCTGTGTCCCTCCTGCCCCATGGGGGCACCCCTGTGGGGCGAAGTCTCAGGGACCCCGGGGCGAAGGGGCAAGTCTCGGCGCCGCCCAGAATGTCATGCTCCCGTGAGGCATAAGCCATGGGGGCCATTGGGCTGCATGTACGTGTCTGTGAGCAGCTCGGCTGGGCTCAGCTCGGGGTCAGAACTGCCCCGAGGGGTGGCCAGGGGTCCCGGGCAGGGCCTGAGCCGCTGGCTGCCAGCTCCCTACTCCAGCTGGCCTCCTGGGCTAGTCACCCTGGGGACACAGCGCTGCCCATGGGGATGGACCTATATCCCCCCCGGCCTCCTCCCTGCCCCCGGGGCCAGGCTGGGGGTGGGCACGGGAGTAGGGCCCCACTTGTCACGGCCAGTGGGGTTCCTCAGCCCATGGAGGGCACAGCCACCAGGGGGCAGCACAGGGGTTTTCCACGCCGGCCGAGCTCTGCCCCATGCCCCTCGGCGCGGGGGGCAGACCGGGGGTGGGTGGGGGGCACTCACTCTCCCATGAAGCCCTTGGAGATGGAGTGGAAGGATACCAGCTCCACCACTTGCGAGTACGTGGGGCCCATCTCGAAAAGGACCTTCTTGAAGGAGTGGAACTCGGAGCCCTCGGCGTAGACGTTGTCCTGATAGACCTGCAGAGCAGAGGGGGGGTAAGGCCACCCGCCAGGCCCACAGCAGGTCTAGGGGTGCCAACCCTCCAGGAGTCTCCTGGAGTCTCCAAGAGTCGAAGATGAATCTTTAATTAAGATGCTGTTGTGTGCTGATGAAACCTCCAGGAATACGGCCAAGCCTACCAGCCATGCCAGGGCCAATGCCCACCTACCCATGCGACCCTACAGCCCCACCCACTCCTCCGGGCGGAGGCAGCCCCCAAGCTCTGCCAGCCCCTCTGGTGGGGGGCACCGGGTGGCTCCCCAGAAGAGACGCTCGGGCCCCCCCAGGACAGGGACAGCAGGGGCTGGGAGCCAGCTCTCGCCCTCACCTCATCGGCCATCAGGAAGAGCTGCTCCTCCCACGCAAACTTGATGACGTCCTCGATGCACTTCCGGCTCTGGACTTGGCCTGTGGCATAAGACAAGCCCATCAGGGAGACATAGAGGGCCCTGTGCCAGCCAGCAGCTTCTGCCCTCCCACCCTGCACTCACCCACCCTGGGACCGGGGAACAGCTCTGCACAGGGACCCAGGTCGGCCCAGACCTCCTGGCCCCCACATCATCCTCCCTCCAGCACTGGGGGCATAGGCCAGGACGTGGGCACAGCACTGCCTGGATGGCACCATTCCCTTCCTCACCCCTCACAAGTTAGGGTGCCAGTGCCCCAGGCAACGGGTCACCTTGCCCCTTTCCTCTGCCAACCCACAGAGTTCAAAGCCCTTCACAGGCCCCTGGCAGGTCACTCAGCGTCACCCCCTGGGTTCCGGGGGAGTGGGGGTGGCAGGCAGCAGTCTGAGTTCCCAGGGTGGGATGGCAGGCTGGGTTCCCGGGGGTGGGGTTGGCAGGCTGGGTTCCCTGGGGGGGCAGCAGGCTGGGTTCCTCGCGGGAGCAGCAGGCAGCAGGCTGGCTTCCTGGGGGTGGGGGTGGACGGCTGGGTTCCCGGGGGCAGGGGCAACAGGGTGGGTTCCTGGGGGGCAGCAGNGAAAGCCTTCCTTGCTAAAATAGGCCTGGTCAGCAAATTGCCAGGTGTTGAAGCTAAGAAGTAAAGAATTGTGTCTTATTCAGAGTTCCAGACTGAACAAAGAATCCCTTTTCCTATTGTGTTAGTCTCCTCTGTAGGGAGATGTTCTTCCCACTGATCCAGCCTTAAGTTTAGGAAAAGTTGGCACATGTCAGTATAAGATATGGCATCCTTCCACCTCCCTTCGAAGGGGTCAAAGCCTGCCTTAAGACACACAAAAAACAATCTTTATTGCCATATATTTTCACTATTTCTTTGCTTTAACCCCTAAGAATGTACCTTTTGGACAATCAAAGGAGTTGCTCCATTCCTATGGACCCCAAATCAGAATTCAACATAGATATTTTATACTAATAACATTTTATCAAAGTATTCATTAAATGTTAACCTGCTAACTTGAGATTATGGGCAGAGACATTATGTAACCTGTTAACCACTGGCTAATATGCTTATCTTGTCCTGCTGCAAAACCTAAGCTGGGGTGCGGAACTGCCGACTCCGTCACTGTCCCCCACCCATGGAAAATCTATATATTCTGTTGTAATCAATTAATTTACAGTGCCTCTGAGCCTAATAAGCAAGGTGAAACTCCGCCAGCACTGTGTGCAATAAACTCCTCTGCTTGACCTCTACACGGTGTGATTTACGTCCTTCAGAGAAGAAAGAAAGAGGTGGAGGCCAGGTGACCAGGTTGCCAGGGAAACAGAAGAAAGGACAGAAGAGGAACAAAAGGGCCTGGCTGAGTTGAGCTGCTGGAAGCAAGGAGTCTGCTGGTTTGGGGACTCAAGGGGAGAGCCCAGGCTCTGAGTTTTGGGTCTCATGAAGATGGACTTTGCTGAATCTTCCTACCTCCTGTGCTAACAAAGAACTTTCCCAGACTGTATTCCAGACCACTAATAAACCTTCTGTTTTACAACGCTGGCTGAAAGTCACTGGGGATTGTGGAAGTTGGGAGTGCATGACTCCTTTGGGGGCGGGGTGTAAGGCTTTCCCAGGTGTCCTGCTAAGGTGACTCACTACAGGAAGCTCCTGGCATGGAACAGGGGTGATGAAAGGTCCAAGGTCAGTCCCAGGACGTTCTGAAGGCAAGGAAGTTTCCCCCAGTGACAGCATCCCCTGAGCGGGGTCACACTGATGAGGATTCTGCCTGGGTTTGGTTCAGAGCTGTTCCAGAGCACTGAGCCTGTGTCAGCCCCCCAGCATGTGACCTGCAGGCGCCACTCTGGCAAAGCTCCCTGTTCCTGGGCTTTGGCATCACTAGCCCTGCTTAGTGACTAGGGGTCAGTTTAGGGCAGTGATTCCCAAAATGTGGGTCATGCCTCCTAGGGGGGCACAGAGGAAAGTTCATGGAGGCACCTCAGGATTGAGCCAGCCCCCATGGAGGGCAGGGAGGGAGCACCACTCAGCCCCACTCTGTCCCAGCACTTCGCCTACCCTACCCTCAGCCTGAGCCTGAGCCCCTGGCCCAGCCGCGACCCCCTTATCTGTGTCTGGCACCCTCTCCCAGCAAGCCACAGTCCCACTCCCAGCCCTGGTTCTCAACCGTGGCTTCGGGGGCCTTAGCCATGGATAAGAGGGCACAGTGTGAAAGTTTGGGGACCACTGGTTTAGGGTGAGTCCTCAATCACTTCTATGCAGTCCAATAAAAGTATTCCTCTCACCACTACCCCTCCATCAGGAGCGACTAGGTATGTTCTGCTGCCCTTCATCATACAGGAAGGTATAACATTTCATTCACTCATCTAAAGGATTTGTAACCGAACACCAGCCAAAACTGGTCATTTTGGGAAGCGGCCCCATCATGCTGCATAGCTAGGCAGAGAGTGGTGTCTATGCAAACACAGTATGTTCCTGAAGTCTTTCCCACAGCTCCTCACTAGATGTGAGGGGGAGCTCATTCAGCCCCTGCTTCCCTTAGTATTTAAAAACTCATATTGTCCTATCACTGCCGGCCTTAGATTTCTCCTCCTCTCCTTTTTTAACAGTTCAGATGAGGTGGGAGTGGTTAAGGTGATGGATTGTTAATCCATTGTCTTGATGCATGGTTCAAATTTAATTCTCATCAGATGCATTTAGTTTCACCCCTCCTTTATAGACAACCATCTCCCCCTTTGTACAATAACAGACCCAACAATGTTGCTTCTTGCAAACAAAAACCTTCTCAGAAACTCAGACCCTCCCCTTGCTTTAATTAAATGTCTAAATCCAGATTTCTAAAAAAAATTTCTCTAGTCCTGTATTTCTTAGTCTTTATCTCAAAAGGTAACATCCTCATAATCCTCCCCAAAACCCTGGGACCTGCCAAATAATTAAAAGACCCCCATCCTGAGCAAGGCCACAACATGAACCAGAGCTAGTTCTAGGCCAAGCTGTTCTGAAGGAGGAAACTCAAACATTTTCTCCTGCTTCCCTTGGCAAGGTCTGACTGAGAAAACAAAATTCCAGACTGAAAATTTTCTGCTGAAAAACCAATACTAGTCTGTTTGGGGACTTTATTTGAATTATTATTATTGTTCTTCTGATTTATCTCAGTTCAGTGTTTGTCCTCCAGATTGTTTACAGGTATTGAGTTGTGGGGGAGAGAGGCCAATTCATAATGTCTCTACCCCTTTCATAGTTTCTTCCAACTTGCTAGGAAATACCTTTGCTACGACGTGTAGTCACGCAGTGTCCATTGTTGCTGGGCTATCTCGGAAAATCTGCATTGTACAGGTTCCTGGGATAGTCCTTGGAGTGTGGATACCTTCAATGGGCCAGCACAAGTCTGGCTCTCCATTGTACACCTGAAGCTGTGGGGGCTATTCCACCCTCATAACATATTTCATAATGCACAAGAGCAAAACTTCATAACTTCCCAACCAATGCGAGCACACCACATCCAACGTGATATTAATGTTCAACAGATCAAGACTTTTGAAATGATACCTACAAGGCAGACTTTGAAACAAACCATGTTATCATTATATGAGAGTGGTGAATATGGGGCTTCCAGGTGCTGCTTTGAGCACAGCTGCCACACCTGGGCTTCCATTGCAATGGAGCAGTACCCTTAGAGTCCATCCTCCTGGGATAAATGTGGCAGCAGGGCTGGCCTGGGTCTTCTGACTTGGCTCATGAGCTAAAGCTGAGGGCTAAAAACTGTGGTGCAGATATTTGTGTTCAACTGAAGCTGGGTTCAGAACCCTCACCTCTCTGGGGTCTCAGAGGTTGGTTCAAGTCCATATGTCTGCACCGTAATTTTATAGTCTTGCACAGCCAAGTCCATAAGCCTGAGACAGCTGACCAGGCTTTGAGACGGTGCCCTGGGTGTTTTAATCACAGTGTAGACATAACGTTAGGCTACGTCTCCAGTGCAATGAAACACCATGGTTGTCTATTCACATTAATCAGGCTCATGCAGCTAGGTCTGGAGTAAAGTTGCAGTGACATGTGTGGGCTCAGACTCAGTACCCTGCTCTAGGAGCCCAGAGGTTGGGAGGGAGTTTAGCAAGTGGAAATGGTAAAACCGCAGTGAAGTATTACCCTGACTCATGGCATTTCTCCATTGGTCTGTCTGCTTTGGGCAGGGACAATAGCACATCCTCTGCATTTTTATTTCAAAGGGGGTTTAGGATTTTATTCAGACACTGGGCACAAAGTAGTTTCAACCCTGGGTGTAAACTAAATGAGCCACTCACAGATTTTGGGACACAATGGGCATTTGGTGTGAGAGCTCAGACCTGCCCTGCCCCAGAGGGAGGGGTCATCCTTGGGGACTGGACCACTGACCTATCAGCTCTTAACCTAAACTTCAGTACTCTATTATCAGTGCCTGTGAGTGTAATTTAAACATAAGAAAACCACACTGGGTTAGACCAAGGTCCATCTAGCTCTGAATCTTGTCTTCTGACAGTACCAATGCCAGGTGCCCCAAAAGCCACTCCCAAGGCACACTGGGAGTTGAACCAGGATTGCCTGGTTTTGAAACAAGGGCTTTAGCCAGCTAAGGAAAGCAAATGTGAATTTTGTCTTAATGGGCCACTGACAAAAGCATCCCAGACAGAAAAGCAATAGGCTAAAAAGAAACCTAGCAGCTTTGAAAGTAGTTCATTGGGTGAGTGCTAACTAAAGGTCTGTGGTTCAATCCCAAGCTCTGGCTGGCTTCTCTTCTCCCTTTGTGCAGGGCTGGGCTGTTTTCTGAAAGTGAGCAGTTCTTTAACTGCCACAAATCCCTCATTTCAGCTATGAGCAGGAAAAGACAGCAGGGGCTTCTGCACCGAGTTGGCCCACCTGCCCTTTCATTCTTCTCTTGTTCTTCGTCAGCAAGGGGAAGAAAAAGAAGCTTTCCTTCAAGCAAGGTTCAGAAGGGCGACGTAAGGATGACTTCCTGAGCACCGGCTCCAGTCCTCTGCTCTGCCAGCTGACCTATTGGAGGGCTGCCACCACTCGGTCTATGTTTCCCCATCAGTGTGTGCCAGGGTGAGCACACACTAAATAGACAGAGTTTCTGTAGTGTAGTGGTTATCCTGTTTGCACAATACACAAAAGGTCCCTGGTTCAAAGCCAGGCAGAAACACTGTGGCTTCCTTTTCTCAGATTCCCCTTGCTGTCCCGGAAGGCGTTCCTCCTCCTGCTATTGGCCTGTCCCAGGGATAACTCCAACCCCTGTATGACAGAGGGTGCTGACGTCAGTGGAGAAAACACCTTGGTGTCAGTCTGGAGAACCTAGAGCAGTTAGGTGTGTCACCGTTTGGAGGCTTGTGGCTTGGCCTCCTCTCCCCTTGAAGGTTGGCCTATAGATTGAAGGCTTTAGAGGTGGAGGCTAGGCTGGCTGTGAGCAACTGGGATCCAGGAAACGCCCTTCTGAGGGCCAAACCCATGGATGTGTGGTTGGCTTCTGGGAGATAGACCCCTTTGCCTGCCTCTTGGCATCCCAGAGATGGCTACTTGCAGGTCAGGAGAAGTGGAGTTCTGGGGGGAAGGAAAAGAAACAATGGTGAGGCTGAGTGGGCTCCTTTCTGGCCGAGATGGTGGGCTGTGGAGGATCTGGGAATTGCATATAAGCCATAAGTGGACTTGGTGCAGTGAAAACCTCTGCTCCATTCTGGCCTACCTAGGGGTGCCATTGATGACTTGGGAGTGGGGGCGGGGGGCTGGCTGTGAGCAAATGGGATCCAAGAAGCCCCAGCCTGCCTCACCAGGGTCCGAGTCTTCTTCTTCTCTCCTGCCATGGGGGGCCCAGCCTTAAGCCTGCCCAGCATGTGCTGCAGCTCAAGAATTAAGCCTTCCTGTGGGTCTGGGCTGGAGCTGACCCTGGACCCCTGTGCGGTACTGCTGGGGGAAATCACAACTGCAAATAATTCTGGCCACAAGATCAAGTCGTTGGGTCGAATGGGACAAGCTGGAGACCTGGAGACTTAGTCCGCGGGGCTAGCAGGTCAAGCCATTTTCCCGCATGTCGGGGAGGCAGCCGCTGTGGTTCGCTCTTCCTGTGGTATAATCCAGGGGTGCAAGGCTGCAGAGCTGGGGGGAATTGGCGGGAGGCTCTCTATCCTTAGTTTTATGAGTGGCTGGGAGAAGCAGTCATGTAACTCAGTAGGATGTGCCCCTACCTGTGGATGTCTGTGTAAGTGCAATATGTGCCAGAGATTTGCAGCCTGTCACAGCATCACAGTGTGAGAGGGAATCCAGGCGGTGGGACACAGGGCGCAGGGGTCCCTCTGTTCAGGTTTCATCCTGTAGATCCTATCACAGACTTTCAACAACCACAGTGGATGTTCAGTGAGACAGAGAGAGAGATGCCAAATAGTGATCTCCAGGGCCTGCAGACATCAAACGATAAGGAATTCTGCACACAGAGAGGATCCTTTAGTGGAAAATGCCTTTGGAAAAGCCCCTTCTGTCACCAGCTGTGGTCCTACAGTGCTCAGAGCTCTGCGTTGTGGCCTCAAGAGCCATGGATGCAAGTTCAGTTATGATGACCTTATCCTTGTCCCCACGTTTCTTAGGTGCCTCCTTCTGACACTTGTCAGAAAAAAATGACCAGTTTCTTTTGGAAGCATCTGCACTGCAAGGCAAAGGCAGTCTTCTCTGCTTCCTTGAAAGATTGACCAAAAGGTGGGAAAAGCAGACACATTTGGCAAGGCACCACTGGATGCTATGTCTCTAACCTCCACTTTACCTGCCAGGTGCCTTGGCCAGCTTAGCCACGGTGCTGTTCTCTGGGACTTTTCTCTCAGCTGCTCCATTTCTCATCAATAACAATCAAAAGGAAGGTGACATGGCCTCTGTGTGTGGACATCCCCAGTGAACCCCAAGGACGTGTGGCACAGGCTCTTGTTTTGCAGCAATTGCAGTTGAAGCAACCGCCATGCTAATGCCAGTCACAGCAGCCTTTTCATCAGCTCCAGGCTTGTGATTTGATTCTTTCCAATGCTTCTCTCCAAAGAAGCCTTTTCCTTAGCAAAGCAAGGCGTTACTTGGATACCAAGGGAGGTCTCTTCTGTTTCCTAGAAAGCACAGGAAAATGTGAGCAAGAGGGCCAAAAGCCACACACATGGCACCACTGGAGTTGAACCAGGATCTCCTGTTTATAGCAGTGCTTAGAGCCAGCTAACCATGGTGCCTGCCTCAAGAAAAGTGTTTACAACTGTTCCATTTCATGGTCAGGACAATACTGCATATTCTGTTTCTCTCCCTGCTCATTTTGGCCTTGCATTTTAAGCAAGGAGCCCATTACAGGTGACAAAAGGGTGTTTATCCAATTT
>NW_027424845.1:0-1727 GCF_003597395.2 Chelonoidis abingdonii
AAGGTTGAAAGAATTGGGTTTGCTTAGTCTGGCGAAAAGAAGACTGAGAGGGAACATGATAACAGTCTTCAAGTACCTGAAAGGTTGTTACAAGGAGGAAGGAGAAACTTTATTTTCCTTAACCTCTGATGATAAGACAAGAAGCAATGGGCTTAAGCTGCAGCAAAAGAGGTTTAGGTTGGACATTAGGAAAAAAATTCCTAACTGTCAGGGTGGTTAAACACTGGAATAAATTGCCTAGGGAGGTGGTAGAATCTCCATCATTGGATATCTTTAAGGGCGGGTTAGACATACGCCTGTCGGGGATGGTCTAAATGGTTCTTGGTCCTGCCATAAATTCAGGGGACTGGACTAGATGACCTCTCTAGGTCCCTTCCAGTGCTATGATTCTATGATTTAGTCGGTATGGGTCCTGCTTTGAACAGGGGGTTGGACTGGATGACCTCCTGAGGTCTCTTCCAACCCTAATTTTCTACAATTCTCTGAACAGATCACAAGACAGGTGGCATGGAGGATAGAATACAGGGGGCAGATAGGGCAGGATGTTACAGAAGGAGGCCAATGATACAGTGGCTGGGGCAGATAGTGTGAGGGGGCAGAACCGTGGGGGATCAGGAACAGATGAGGTGGTTGACAGATGAGGTGGCTAGACCCCTGGTGACAGACAGGCTAGGGCATGGGAGTGAGATGGCAAGCAGGAAGGCTGGGGGCAAATGGGGATCAGGAGCAGATGAGATGTGGGTAGAATATGGGAGCAGAGGTGTGCAATACGGCTAAGGAAGGGGGCAGCAACCTGGGGCACAGGGACACCTGAGCATGTGTTAGAAAAAGAGGACAGAGAGAAGCAGGAAGTATAGGACTGAGGGTAGATAGGGAGAAAGGGGTGCTACTTACCTGGTCACTGTTCATCTTGGTGGACCTCTCAGCCTCATACTCATCCACTGGAGAGGTGACGGATCCAGGCCAGGCCTTTCAGCTGCATGGTCCACACCAAGGTCTCTGTGCATATATTAATGTGTACAGGGTCAGGCGCACATTGTTTGTACCTTCTGATGTGCATGAATGGTTCATTAATTAGCTTTGATCTAGTCTTCTTTCAGAGGAACAGCTCGAAGGGCATTAAGGAACTATTAATGCACATCAGGGTGCACACATTGAGTCTGTGGTGTGGCATGTTAGTGTGACATAGGTCACACCCAGCTTCTCACAAGCCTGCTGCCCTTCGCAGCGGACTTATGTGTCCCAATTTAGAGCACCATGTACTGACCCTATGGAAAATTTTCATGGCCACATTTTTACCCACTCTTAGTGAACTCTTAACATCATTCCAGCAAAGAGAAGAAATACTTAGAAATGGCCATTTTCTCTCTGCAGCTGTTCGACTTGCTCATTACTCATTGCTGAAGGAGTCCAGGTCCCAAAACACTGATTAAAACATCCTTTTTTTTAATCCTTAGCAACAAAAGTGTATACGCTTAAAAGTGATTTATTATTCCAGACCATGGGACTCGGAAACAGCGGCCACTGCTGAAAAGGCCTTGGAGAAGATACGCAGGGAACGAAATAATCTGGTCAAATTACTTCAAAACATTGCTGGCAAGGTCTTGGATGAATTGCTCTTTCAGCTGGTGATCACACAGCAGGACTACAATCGAATCAACAAAAGAAAGGATGCAGAGGACAAAATAAGACTATTGTTGGTTGTGATCCAGCAGAAAGGGGGACTG
>NW_027424845.1:1838-8945 GCF_003597395.2 Chelonoidis abingdonii
ATGAACTTGATCTATGAATTGGTAATGTAGTTCAATGACTGTACTTGCTCATTATAGCCGCACCGATGTCGAGGATGGCATTCATTTCTATCTCCAGTTTTGAGGTAGTCTATTATTTTTATATCTCTAAAGCCCTGTGTCCGGAGCTGAGAATATAGAGTCTACCTCCTGCCAATATAATTGAATTACTAGTGTTTACACTTGTTGAAGCTTGCCCTCAGTGTTTTGCACGATCTTCTCTAGTCCATAACGCTGTCATTTATCTCCACAACTAGCATTGAAAAGGTGTGCTGCTATCTGTTGCGTTGTGTGCTGACTATACTATCTAATGCATAAATGTCTCATCTTACGATCCAGTTCAGCACATCAGGTTACTACTCTGTACTCATTCAATGATTCGAAAGAGGGGTAGTACTTTCTATTTTTACCTGCGTTATATGTCTCGCTTCGCAGAATGGCCAGCGACAAAGAGCAACAAAAAAGATTCGTATGTGCAAATATATGGAATATTGGAAGCACCAGCACTTCTCTCGCTCTTACGCATTTTTTTCCATGCAGATCTAGTCGGGCTAAGCTGCCTTCTCTTGCGTGCTAATACCGACAATTCCATTCCAAGTTTTTGGCTTTAAACTCCTCGACAAAATATCCTCTGCACATTATATAGCACTTTTCTCAATACCTGTGGATATATCACAGTCATTACATTCTAGAACTCCAACCTGCCCGGCCTCTTGGGAGTTCAAATACCAACACCAAGAAGAATATCGTGAAGTAAAAGGATTTTTACTGTGGGAAATGTAATCCGCAGTACAGCAGAATCATCAAAAAAACAAGCTAAACATATTTTTAAACAAGAAAATACACTACACAAACTAATGCTCCCAGGGAGGGGAGGCTATTAGGGGTGCCAAGAGTAGTGGGAATAGTGGGCCAGGGTTGCCTGCAGTGTGGGCTGAGGTATGATTGAATGGGATACATGAAATGAAGAGAAGACGATGAGTTCAGGCTTAGTATGGGATGAATAAAGATGGGGAAAGGAGATTGAGAAGAGGGCATCAGAGAATGTGAGAGGGTATCAGAGGAAGTTGAGGTTTAAGTTGGGAGAGGCCTGTTAGTCCGACTTTGTCCCTTCACATTGTGAGTTCCATGTGCATCCCTACCCCTTCTGCGGGATCTAGCCCTCTTCGGCCTGCTATTGTTCTGGAATCTAGGCATCCTGCTCCTCTTGCTGTGTCTGACCCCTCTCCCTGGCCATCCATTGATGCGGATCTGTGGAATAATGTTAATACAATTTAAACATCTGAAATCAGAAACTGTATTTTCATCCTGGCCAGAGGAAGCATGTTTGGTGTGAGCCGGGCTCAAATTTTGGATAAGACGATCCTCATTTGTAGACACAGCTGTGGCCTTGAGCGTATGGCTGGGAAGCCGGGATGAAGCAGTGTGGGCAGAATCTTCAGAGTGGTTTATATGGGACTCAGGCTACAAACATCCTAAGATATAAGACATTTGTTATTAATTAAATTAGGTAAAGCTAACTATGATCATAAATAGTTTATTTGTCTTCTACATTTTTGGTGAAGGTGGGACTAGTAGTAGCCGATGCGTTAAGTATTTAGTGGGACTATTCACATTGCCATCACACAGAATAGGCGATAGCTTAACTAGCTGGCTTATCGTAGTCTTGATATTGCCTGTAAAAGCGGTTAGCCTATGGCTCTCAGACTAAATTGGTAGAAGTAATGTGAGTTGCCGGGCTGGTACTGCTGCCCTTATCAATCCTCGTGGGAATATGTAGTTATCAACATATGTTGTCAGGTATTCACATGAAGGGAATGTACCACTCACGCTGTGATAAGCACCACAGCGGTCAGACTAGAACTCAGTCAGCTTCCCGCAAATACTATCTTGGCAGGGTGGAGACGGAGATCTCTCAAATAACTCGTCGCAGTGATATAAGTATCTCATACTATGGGAGCATAGCACTGGAGCCTGGACTCTATGCCTCTGAACGGGGAAGTCCCAGAGCTCACGAAAGCTCTATCACTACACCAATACTAATTGCTCGGCGTGACCTAGTCCAAATTTCACTAAAGGCGCCTCCAACCAAGACGCCAAGAACTAGCCCAGATCCTAGATCAGCCGAGCAGGCCAGAACCCTCATCGTCGCTGATGTGTTACTTCCCAGTGGATATAGACTGCATCCGCCTTGTTTCTGACTAAGCTCGAATATAGTCAGCTCAAACAGAACCTCTCGCCTCTCTACTCCTCTGACAACTGTGAGACGTACAACACTGTTAAGATGCTGCTATCAGTATCACTAATGGCTAAATGAAAAATGCTTAAAGAGCTTTGATCTCCTTGTGGATGAGTATGACCAACAAGTTCATTAAAATAGGCCAATCTCGCACATGCGTGTTCCACGTAATTGTTTCCAATCCGTCTGATGGCCTTTAGCATCTCGCAGATTGACTGAAGAATCATTTCATTTTCTTTTTCTCACAAACAATTTCAACAAACGACTATTACTAAAAATATTAACCGAACTGCACTAATACTCTCCACATTAAGCAGTCACCATAAATTCTTGAACTAAAGAGTGTAAGGGACGAAATGGCAATGAGAAATATGTCTTCCTCCATGTCTTACTTGGCTGTTAGAGGAGGCGAGACAGTAGATCTGAGCATTTATCCACCACATGTGGCGGATGACACAGAGCAACCTAACTCTGAATAAGAGGAGCATTTATCAAAAAGAGCCAGATACTCCAACTTCGCAACAGCAGAAATAAGAAAATGAAAGTGAAAGAAGCCGCAGTAAGAGGTCATGTGGGGAGGCAAAGAGAAAACGTGGGTATCTAGGTAGCCTGATAATTGCTAGGACATGACAGATTTGCTCATGTTTATCTGCATTATAGTAACGTGTGGAGGAGTGCAGACTCTCATCGATAAATGATGAGTCTGTCACCCAGGAAATCCAAGCAACTCTGTAACTGTAAACACAACACATGTCGCCTGAGTTGCAAAAAGAGAAGCAACGGGGCAGTTGGAATTGTAAATGACTCAGTGTCTGCCAGCCACCTCAGAGGGCCCGTCCCAGTGACGTGCAGAAAACGTTTGAGGTCTTGTATGAATTGTCCTCTACACCTTAATGAAAGATTAATAAAGACTGGCATGCAGACATAAATCCCCCGGGGACTCAGTTAGCCCCCTTCCTACCTGCTGAATTCTCATGCCCCTTCCACAGACAGAATACCCATGTGTGGCAGTGGACTTCATGAGGTTCATGTGACCCAAGCTGTAATCTGCTCTACGGGCACAATGTGGCTGCTCCGTGCCACATGTAAAAAGGCATTTTCGGCAAGTGCAGCACCATTGAAACTAGGCCTACATTCTATTCCTGTTCTGTGCCCTGAGCAGGGGGGTGATGGAAAGGAAGTGAGCTTGGTCAGGGAGTTCCTCATGTTGGCTGTTCCTGACTGCTGGAGTGGTCATAGTAGCTTGTGTGCAGGCCTCAGACCTTCTCTTTTACCAGCATTGGAGACTGAACTGATCCCCAGCAGCCCAAGGACTGGGTGCCAGCCCTGAGCACAGCACCAGCAAAGGGATAAATTGCTCCAATACTCACACCAGTTAGGGCAGAGGGTACACTGCAAAGACTTTCCCCTACTTTGAGGGCAACCACCATATTGAGATGAAGAGTTCCCCACTCCTTGACTTCAAACACCTAAAATCTCCTCCATAGGAAGTGGCCTGAAGTGCTAATCTCTGGGAGGAGCTGTCATTGAAAGGGAAAATAACCCTTCCCAGGAGCAGCTCCCTTCACTCCTTGCCTCTGGACCTCTGGATTCCCCCTCCCTCTGCCCCCAACATTCACCTAGATCCCCACCGTTTGCCATCTTCTCCACTGAATTGTGGGATTGATTTAGAGCAGGACTCCTTAGAACAGGGACCTCTGCTTCTCTCTCTCTGTGCTACTGTACTGCACTCATTACCATGGTATCCGAGTGTTGAGACATATCTGTAAAGTAGCCTCCACACCCACTGCTTTCAGTAAATACCAATGAGAAAGAGTGAAGTAATCAGGACAGGGACAGGCCCTTTCCTCATTTATAACAGTTTAACTGCCTTCTCTTCAAGCCTATCTATACTAGGAAATTTGCACTAGCATAGTTACACCGGTGTAACTGGATAATTTGAATTAGTGGAGTTTATGCTGATGTGGCTAGGTAATTTATCAAAGTAAATTGCACCAGTTCAGAATATTTATATTGTGGAAGGGAAGGGGAATTTCCAGTAGTGTAGCAAAACTTTTGCAAATTTCCTTAATGTAAACATTCCCATGATTTTTATGTATTTCTTAAAGCTCCAACTGCTGGAATCATGTTTTTGCATGTCAATCTCCCAAAAGGCTTCAAACTTAATCAGTGCCAGGATCTTTCACTGGTCTCAGCCAGCAACTCTGATTCCCAGAAATAGTCTTGGGGAGAATGAAATAAAAGTGATAGAATAGTTCAGGTGATGCGCACAGTCAAACAAGTCAGTGGCAGAGCCAAGAATAGGACCTATGGGTCTGGATTCCTAGTTACTCATCCACTAACCATTAGATCCCACTCCCCTCCCAGAGTCATAAATAGAAATCAGGAGTCCTGACTCTCATTCTCCACCACTGTTCTAAATCACTAGGTTCCACTTCTTTTTCAAAGCTGGGAATAGGATCCAGCAGGCCTAACTCCCAGCCATCATGTTTTAACCACTAGACTTACTCCTTCCCCAGTCAGGAACAGAACCAGGAGCTTTGACTCCTAGTCCTTCCTGCTCTAGTTGCTAGGTTTTCCCTCCTGTCAAAGTTAGAATCAGGACTCACAATTTGTCAGACCACTCTGTTTTATTAGCAAAGCGTTCTGCTAATACACCCAGATAATGTGGAGCCCCATACAAGATATTTATACAGATAAAAGGGCACAAACTTAACAAGATAACAAAGGAAGCATAATCTGATAAATTTACCTGGGCTAGACATACATATCTTATTTCCTTACTAATTATTACCGATTCCTTGTTAATGTCCCACCATTAGCTTAAGTGGCCCCATTGTTTCGTAACTTAATGTTTCTCTTCCTGGCAACTGTATAAAGGAACATACAACATTTCTTTAATCCATTCTTATTTTTACAATATAATTCACTCCCAGAGCTAAAAGTAGAACCCAGGACTGCTCTAACCACTAGACTCCATTCCTCAAGAGTCCTGTCTCTTGCCCCTGCTCTACTCCATTAGACAAAGTTAGGAGTGAAAGCAGGCTAACCAGAGGAAGGCTGTGTGAATTCTGTGCAATACAGCATAAGGTTCATATCACTAGAACTTTGCAGAAGAAAAGCCATCACGTCCCCTGATGAGAATCATCACTATTTGAATATTGAGTGAGTCACTAAGGCACATTTAAAAGTGAATCTCTGAGCAAGCTGGGACTTTAAATAGCATAAGTGACCTGGGGATGGGCTGCGTGGAATGAGAGTGACCTGACTGGATTGAGGTCTGGGTGAATACATATGAAATAGACTGTTGTGTTCCAGGTCAAAATGGTAAAAACAAAAAGCATGATTTTCCAGGTAAAGCTTCAAAACAATCAAAACAGATTCTGTGTCCTGCAATGTGCTAAAGGTCAGACTAGATTATCATGATGGTCCCTTCTGGCCTTCAAGTCTAAATTAGTCTATAAATAGTATTAGAGAGACATGGAGATTGAACATACCCTGTATTATACGTACAGGGCCTGATAATAAACACATCAGGAAGTGTCAGATCATCTTTCAAAAGACTGGAAGAAAAAGTGCTACAGGGATATCTACTCCATAAATAAACCATTAAATAGATACCACTCCCCAGTGAAACTACTGCTAAAACTATCTGAGAGCAACATCCAACCCATTCTACTACATGGGAGTGAAATCTGGGCTCTAAATTTAAGAACTGATTATACTGACTAGTATAAAACCCTAATAGAAATCCACCGTCTGCAGTTTAGTGCATAGGAACTTCAGCACCACCAGTTGCAGAGCAGAACTGAGCCAATTCTCTGTTAAATTAACAACCAGAAAAGAATTATCAAAACCAAGATGTAGTCAAAATGCTAGACCAGCAACCAAAACACCAACACATCAGTCACTGGAAAAACAAATCAAAAATACCAACAAGCTGGACTGCTACAGGACCCTGCAGAGATGGGTTACCTGGGCAGCTACTTCACTAGTGACATGTGCAGAACTCAGGCAAATTGTCTCCAATTACAGGATCAGTGACCACAAACTAGAAGTTAGAATTAGGAGCGGGGAGGGACAGGGAGGATATGGGCAATGCCAGCCCCAGGTGGGAGGGCCAATGGAGCTTGGGTAAGGAGCGACACCAGCCATACATGGGAGCAAGCTGAGCTCAGATGAAAGTCCTGCACGTCGGGGAGGCAGGTCTTGGCTCAGTGATTCGGGTCAGCCCTGAGTAAAGGGGAATAAAAGGGGGTGCAGGGAATGGGTAAGCCCCACTCGGGGATGGGGGGCAGGGCTTAGGAGGTATCCTATTTTCCCTTTGAGAAATATGGTCGCCCTAAATATAACCTCTGAACCACAAGGAGGTAGGGCTGGGAATGGCAACTCCCCCTCCCCCACACCTTGAAGCTAGCAGTAAATCCACTCCCAAAATCAATTCAGCCTGAGGTAGCATTGACTTCCACATGGAGCCATCTCACAACCCCTTTGATTTTAATAATACAAAGTCAGGAGTCCTAAAAAATGAGGGATGGGCATCAAGGAGAGGAAATTACATCACTGATAGCTGAAATTTACACAGAGACAGCAGAACAGTGGATTGCTCATGGAATGGACCCCTTGCATTCAACCTCATCCCCATGTAGAAAAGGAACAGGTGCCACAGCAGCCTTGTCCCTGCTCCCATCCAGGGCCCCACAGAGGATCCACACAGGAGATGGAGTTGCAAAGCCCAGAGGCAAGGCTTCAGAATGCTTATTCCCACCACCACCACCACCACCACCAGTCCCCTGTGTAAATCTGAGGAAACAGTCTCAGGCTTTACCCCTCACAGCAGGGATTTCCCT
>NW_027424846.1:0-21816 GCF_003597395.2 Chelonoidis abingdonii
GGCGGCCCAGCAGGAGGCTACCCGTGTCCAGGCAGCTGCCCAACAGGAGGCAGTGCGGCTGCAGCAAGAAACTAATTGCCTGCTGATGGACCAGGCTTCTCAAGACCGAGTGATGTTATGGGAACTGGTAAACGAGGTAAAGAGCCTTACAGAGCTGAACCGCGGCCATGATTGGAGGCAGATCATACGGGCCAGCCATTGGCTGCAGAAAATGACGCAGGAGGATGATGTAGAGGCATACCTTCCGGCCTTTGAGAGGACAGCCCTAATGGAGGCCTGGCCTTGAGATCAGTGGTCTGGCATCATTGCCCCATTCCTCTGGGGGGAGGCCCAGAAGGCCTACTATGATCTGCCTGAAGAGGCTGCCGCAGACTACACCCAGCTGAAAGCAGAAATCCTGGCCAGATCTAGGGTAACAACTGCAGTGTGGGCCCAGCGGTATCACGAATGGAGGTACCAGGAAAACAAAACCCCGCGGTCCCAATTGTATGACCTCATCCATCTCACATGAAGGTGGTTGCGAACGGAATTCGGAAGAGATACTAGAGGTTCTGGTCATCCACCGATACATGAGGGGGCGACCGCCAGACCTTCGTGCTCCGGTAAGCCAGAACGAACCGTCCACCTATGGTTCAGCCCTGCTGCCTCTGCCTCTCTGACTCGGTGGGACTTTGGGGCGCACCCAGAAAGCCTGGGGTGCCTGCTCTGTGTTGTGGATGCAAATCAGGGCAGTTTCCCAACCACCTGCCCTGACCCTGAGCCCCCTCCCACACCCTAATTCCTGGCCAGACCCCGCACTCCAACGTTTTTAATTATTTTTTTTTAAATAAAGGGCTCTTATCCAAAGCGCTTTACAACAGTTAGCTAACGGTACAAACAATATTTGGAAAGATCATTAGGTGGTGCACTGAGATGCTCAGCGATTTTCAAGTGGTCTGTGGAAAACTCAGACAACAAAAACAATCAAGATACCTCACTTTATCCTCATTTACTTCCTATTACTTATAGGAGGAGGATGAAGAAAAAAAGAATGAAAAATGGAGGGGGAGGTGAAATAAGAGAATGTTCTTTTTCTTGCCTGGGTCCCAAGAAGGGACCCTAAAATGAAGCTGAGCATAGGGCCCCACTAACACTAAATTCCCCACTGAGCTTCCTTCTCTGGATACCCCCAGCCAGCATTCAAGGACGCACGGAGTGTCTGTGATAAGTAACCCTGAATCAGCAGCCTGCTCGTTACATCCCAAGCATAATTGTGGTCTGGGTGGAGAAGGCTCAGGGTTTGAGAGGTCAGGGGTAGGAAGCTTCTCCTGATTATGCCGCACCTAACCCTCAGTTTTACTTGAGCAAACAGGAGATATTTGACACTGTGCGATACGGCTCCTGTGCTCTGTTCCCAAAGTGTTCTGCAGCAGGGAAGGGTCTGTGGCAGTGTGTGTGTGTCAGTGGCATATTGGGGCAATGCTGAAACAGGACAGAGTAGAGGTGGCATTGTGTGGCTGGCGTGAGCCATATCTCTTCTTTTCCCCTTCCAAGAACTGAGGGGACAGGAACCCTTACCCAGCAAGGTCAAATTCTCATAGTTCTCCTGCATGACATCCCTGTAGAGGGCTCTCTGAGTGGGGTCCAGCAGAGCCCACTCTTCTCTGGTGAAATACACAGCCACCTCCTCGAAGGTCACAGCCCCTGAAAGAGCAAGAGTCCAACACTCAGTGCCTGCTGCCCGGGCAGGGAGGGAGAAGCCGGAGTTTGCGGGGGGGAAGGTCAGTGGGACGCGGGGGAGGGTGTTGAAACTGTCTGGGCAGCTAAGGAAATTCCCCGGGGGGGGGTGAAGGGGGAAGGGTAGTATTTGGATCTTGTCCTGTTGTGCCACTTGCTTCTCGGCCCGGTACAGATTCTCTCTAGTTCTGCCCACTTTTCTCTCTCAGTGTCCACACGCTATAAATCCGGGGAGATTGCCGCTGCCGCCGCCCCCCCTCCCCCCGCAATGATCAGTTCTCTCGTCTCCCCTGATTTCCCCCACCCCCACCCCCCGTCTCTCCATGATTCTGATTTTCCATCTTCAGTTGGCATGTTGTTGTGACATGTTTCTCTGCAGATCTCAGAGGCGATATAAATACCCTAAAACATTTGCCCCACTCTCCTAGTTGTTGAAATGTTTTCTAATTGAATATGCTGATATTTTCCCTTTTCTCTCTAATGATTTACAAGAAAATCTCAGATTACCCTTTCCTCAGCTTCTTGAACTATGGATATAAAATGTTGCAAATGGTTGCCCATATTTCCTTTCTATTTCTTTTTAACCATATTGATGTGAAACACTGAGTTTACTGCATATCTTTGATGTAAATCCCTTTGATTTTTCCACTTTTCTCTCTGATTATTGCAAAAATAGAGCCACAAATCTCTTCAGGGATTTCCAGCCTTTTCTCTTTCATTTCTACGTATTTTCAAATGGTCACGTTAAATCCTTTCATGTTGGGCTGTCCCTGTATTTCTCAATCCCAGCACTTCTCCTTTCTGGAGGAAAGGCTGTTGCCCTGATCATTCTCCATCCTGGAAGAGGTTGCAGGGAGTAAATTTCCTAGTGATTGATCTTTCCCCTCTCCTTTTGAGAACCATTTCTTCCCCCCTTTATCTCTGTTTAAAATGTTTGCTGATGAAAGAGGACCAGCCACATCTTTAATACACATCAAAGTGGAGGCCTCCCATGTTTTGGGGACCATTTGTTCCCAGTGGTAACGGGAGAGATTGGCTGGACCCTTTTCTTTTCTCCAGCTGGCACGGGATGAGGAGGTCACTCTGAGTGCAGCATGGGTCCAGAAGTATCCAGCCCATTGACAAAGGGTCTCTGTGAGGGATGATTCCCGCCTATGCTTTAAGATGTAGGCCATCTCTGGGGTAGGATCCATGGTGCCCATTATTTGCTCAGTGACAGGCGAGGGACCATTTCTTGCCTTTCTTGCCTCCAGGCCTTCTATTTCCTGTTGAAGAAGCACCCCCCAGGGCTCCTCTGCCTGTGTGACTGGCCAGCAGGTGTGTGGTGTATTGCTGGGGGCCTGGTGGCTGCAGACAGCAGGGGGTGAGTGTCTCTTGGGGAGGCGGACAGGCGGGTTAGAGGGAGACTGGTACTTTGCCAGGGGCTCTTTCTGGGTTCCCCGGCTGGTCCTCCTGGGATCAGTTGCCATGCCCAGGCACAGAGTGGGGGAAGGATCCCTGGCCTAGTTCAGGGCTGATGCCAGGTAAGCAGAGTGAGTGGTCCCACTGTAAAGCATCAGGGTCCTGCTGGGTGGAGGAGGGGTCCCAGACAAATGACATGGGACAGATCCTGCTGTGTGTGTATGCGAGGTGGGTCCTTCGGCAGGCAGGAGGAACTGAGTTCCCAATGGGTGGGTTATCTGCGCTGCTGGGGGCCTCTTGGTGGGATAGGAAACCCTTTGGATTCCCAACCTTGAACGTCCATAGGTCTGGTGGTATTCACCTGGCTGGTGGGGCATCTGAGGATATCGGGTTCCTGGCTGCGGACTCTGCAGGGGCTGGTCCCAGGGATATTCTGGTGGGCCCTTGAGCTGGAACTTCTACCTAAGCTATCCTTTCATCTCTGATAAACATATGATGCCAGAAAGGTTCCTGGCTCAGCAACTGCCCGCATTCGCCCAGTCACGTGCCCTGTCACATGTGATACTTTCTATCCACTTACCAAACACTTAGTGTGAAATCACTAGATTTGCTTTCTCGTACTTTTGAAAACAGCAAAGGAAGCTTTGGTTCGCGTTTAGGGGTATGGCTACACTCATACTTTACCGCGCTGAACTTTCGCGCTTGCAGGGTGGAAAAAACACCCCCTGAGGGCTGAGATACGCCTGTAAAGCGTCAGGTGTAATCAGAGGCGGCAGCGCTGTGAGGGGTCCCAGCGCTGCCACGCCTACACCGAGAGAGTGTACGTGCCAGCCGCTGGAGCTCTCTCCATAGCGTCTGCCGCTCCGACCACACTACACTTCGAAAATTGTGCCTCCGTCCTTGTTTCGATCTCCGGGTGGGGGGCGTAGTCAGTCATGACTCGGGTCAGCCGACGCCCCAACTACGATGTACGTTTCCACAGCATCTGGATCTTTCTTCTGAATCTCAGGTCGTTGAGCACAAGTCGTTATCCAGAGTCACTGTATGGAAGACAAGGTGACTCCGGGTGGACATGAATCAGCAGATTCCCTGACTGAGGAGGCGCTCTCATTAGCTGCTCGTCCAGCGAGGAATAAGGAGGGAAACTACTCCAAACGCTTCATCCTTCTCCTGTCAGGATATTTTGGGGTCAGCGTCCTGGGTCAGACGACGTGAAGCGTCCATTGTGATCTGGGAACCGGCTTAGCAGGCTACTGCTCCCCCAGTGGTGTTCTGTGCTGGAAAGGACTTAATAACTTCTTCTCTGCCCGGCCCGGGATGATTTTCTTCTAGACTACATACTAGCCCGGCCCTAAGGGCAGCCCTGGGCTCCTGTTAATACTTGACATTCTGAACCAGAATTCCAGGTAACTGAAAGAAACGACAGGAAATGCTGGGAGGTCTGGCCTGTAAAATGACTCTACACAAACCGACTCCCCTATTTTCTATGTCCATAGCAATTGCCAGGAGCAAATCCAGGCCACTGGGGAGCAAACTTCTGAAGTGGACTTTCCTACCAGACGTGCAGGAGAAGGGACAGGAAAAGGATGATAGAAGGCAGATAGTCCGACGACTGACGGGGCACATCTCTCTCGGGAGCCCTGGGGGTGCTTCTTTAACAGGAGAATGGAAGGCCTGGAGGGCAAAAAGGTAAGAAATGTCATGCCCTGTCACTAGCAATAATGGCCACCATGGATCCACCCCAGAGGTGGCTGCATCTTAGCACTGGGGGAATCAACCCCTCACAGAGGCCATTTGTCATGGGGTTTGGGATACTTCTCACCCACACTGCACTCAGAGTGACCTCCTCATCCCGTGCCAGCTGGAGAAAGAAAAGGGTCCAGCCAACTCTCCCGTTACCAGCTGGGAACCACTGATCCCCAAACAGGGGAGGCCTCTGGCTTTGATGTGTATTAAAGATGTGGCTGGTCTCTTTCATCAGCAAACATTTTAACAGAGATAAAGGGGGAAGAAATGGTTCTCAAAGGAGAGGGGAAAGATCAACACTGGGAAATTTAACCCCCTGCAGACCTCCAGGATGGAGAATGATTCAGAGCAACAGGTTTCCTCCAAGAAAGGAGAAGTTGCTGGGATTTAGAAACACAGGGAACAGCCCCAAACATGAGAGGATTTTTAACATTTGACATTTAGAAAATAACCTGAGCTTTGAGAAATGAAAGAAATTAGAAGGCTGGAAATTGAGAGATTTTGGATCCATTTTGCAAATTATAGAGAGGAAAGTGGAAAATCAAAGGGTTTTATATCAGTTGTTGATATGCAGTAAAATCTCAGTGTTTGACATTAATATTTGTTAAATGAATAGAGAGGAAATGGGCAACATTTGCAAACATTTTATATCCATGTTCAAGAAGCTGAGAAAAGGTGTAAATCTGAGATTTTCTTGGTATTTTATAATTAGAGAGAGACAGGGAAAATCTCAGGGCATATTCAATTAGAAATAGACAACTAGAGAGAAGTGGGGCAAATGTTTAGGGTATTTTATATCAGCCTCTTGAGATCTGCCAGAGAAAAAAAGTGTCACAAACTATGCAACTGAAGAGGTGGAAAATCAGAATCATGGAGAGACGGGGGTGGGGGGGGAAATCAGGGGAGACGAGAGAACTGATCATTTGCGGGGGGGAGGGGGGGCGGCGGCGGGCCGAATCTCCCGGATTTTTATAGCCGTGTGAGACACTGAGAGAGAAAAGGGGCAGAAACTAGAGAGAATTTGTAACGGGCCGAGAGGCAAGTGGCACAAACAGGGACAGGATCCAATTACCCCCCGCAACTCCGGCTTCTCCCCTACCGGCCCGACACCCCCCGCCAGGCCCCGGGCTCCCCCCTCCATCCCAGCGGGGCCGGGGCGGATCCTGCTGCGGCTCCACTGGGGCTGAGGCGGCTCCGAGGCTTCTCCCACGTTGCCCGGGGCACAGTCACTTTCCCGCCCCCTGGGGTCTCTCACTCCCCGGGGGCTCCGGGCCGGGGCTGGGGCGGGCAGAGCCCGGGGCTGCCCAGGGGGCGGGGCGCAGCTGGAGAAAGCCCCCCCCCCGGCCGGGCCCCCCGCACAGACCCGGGCAGCAGCAGCGGCTCAACCCGGGCCCGGCTCACACGCAAGGGCCAGCAGCAACAGCTTTGTTCTCCCGCCCCCAGCGGGGCTCGTACAGAGCATGCGCGATTTCACATGCTGACCCCTCCCTTCCCTGGGCTGGAGAGGGCGGAAGCGCCCCCGGGGAAGGCTGGGAGATGTAGTTCCTGACTCTCCCCGGAGCGGAAGTGATGTCGACTGGAGAGGCGGAGCCGGGCTGCGAAGGAGCGTTGGGCGCTGCAGCTGTGCCTGGCTCGCGCTGGGCCGGAGAAGGACTTGCGCCGTTGGAGCTGTGGGCATGCGCAGATCGCAGCGGGCGAGCCCTTCTTTAACCCGGCCGTGCCCGGCCCCGGCCCCGGCCCCGGCCCTGGCCCTGCTCCCGCAGGAGCCGCCGCGGGCTCTGCCCGGCGCGCTGCGGAGCTGCAGCCTCCAGGTCCCGGAGCGAGCCCCGGGGGCGGAGCCCAGCGGTGACTCTGTCCCAGTGTCCGGGGGGGACCCGGCATCTCGCAGCGCCGGGATCTGCTCCCGGGGCTGGGGGGGGGGCAGCGCCCGCGGGGGGCTCGGAGCTGCTGTCCCCGCAGGAGCCCAGCGCCCCCCGGGCCCGGCCAGGCTCTACCCTGGGGCCCCAAGGAGGGTGCGGGGGGGAGGTGCCCGGCCCCACTGGGGTCCGGGCGGGGGCTGGCGGGGAGGTGAGACCGGGCTGGGGGGGCTGGGAAAGAGGCGGTTGGGAAATGTCTGTGCAGCCCGGACATGGCCCGGGGAGGGGGGGAGAGAAGAGCAGGTGACCCCCGAGGAGCGGGGAGAGGAAAGGGGGGGGGCTGAGATCCCCTCGGATTTACCGCTGCCCCCTCCCGTGGGGATCCCCCTCCTCTCCCATCCTGCCCCCTTTCTCCCTAGAGAGCAACGAGCGACACCCGGGGTGACCCCCCCTTCCCTCAGATCCCTGAGAAGTTCCCTGTTCCCCTCCCCCAGATGTGCCCCATTTTCTCTCCCCTTTGCCAATGGCCAGTTCAAATCTCAGGTTTGGGGTGTTTCCCCCCATTTTCACCTGCAGTGATTTGTCTTTGTGTAGGTGGGAAATCGTTCCCCTAGGTGATTTCTGAACTAGGCGGAGGATTAATGGACAGAGGCTGTGGGGCCCTGAGACAGGGACACCTCTGGGCTGGGCTGGAGGAGCCCTCTGCTGGCAACAGGGCGAGGGAAGGCCCAGGAAGGGGAGAGAGGAGCAAGTGTCCCCCATGGAGATGGCCCAGCCCAAGGTTTCCCTGTCCAGCTACTTCCCCCCCCGCCCAACCCAGCAACCCTCCCCGGGCCCACACACACACACCCTCCCACAACTGCTAGTCCAGGGGTAGGCAGCCTATGGCACGGGTGCCGAATTTCAGTGGCACTCACACTGCCTGGGTCCTGGCCGCTGTTCCGGGGGGCTCTGCATTTTAATTTAATTTTAAATGAAGTTTCTTAAACATTTTAAAAACCTTATTTACTTTATATGCAACAGTTATTTAGTTATATATTATAGACTTATAGAAAGAGACTGTCTAAAAACATGAAAATGTGTTACTGGCAAGCAAAACCTTAAATTAGAGTGAATAAATGAAGACTCGGCACAGCACTTCTGAAAGGTTGCCAACCCCTGTACTAGTCCCATTCCCAGACCCCACTGCCAGCCCATCCCCACAGCCAGTGACCTCACTCCAGCCCCACTCCTCTCCTTTGTGAAGGCCACATCAGCCAGAGCTCGCTTTGCGTTGCACAGACACTGAAGGAATCAGGGCCCGCATAGTGCAGCTCATGGCAGAGCCAGTGAGCCCCGCCCCGAATTCCCAACACCCCCTCGTTTTGTGAGCTAGTTACATACCAATTTAGTGACTGTTTGGAAATCTGAATTTAAACTGAACCTTAATACACACCTTTAAAAAGCTTACACAGTGTAGATATAATATGTGTATCTGAAAAGTAAATCATGATTTGAAAAGTATGAACATAGACTAGCTTCCTTATTCAGCTGTTGTTTTTTATGATGTCAGTGCATTCATTTCAATGATGTTTGGCAACCTAATATTTCAAATGATGATTTGTAAGCAAAGTCTAAATGAGCTTCCTGACAGCTAGTGATGAGCTGGGCTGCGGGAAGGGCTTCAGGCCAGTTAATTTACAGTTAACCTAATCTACCTAGGTATCCCATCAAACGAATCTGTGTTTGTCCAAGTGACAGATTTTGCTGGGGTTGGGTTACAACCACTTGAACGTAGGGAAACAGGGATGAAATGTTTCTATTGTATGAGTAAAGGGCAGTAACTGTACTTAGCTGTGATGATTGATGAGGCATCAAGAGAGAGGAGGGACCGTCCCCTCTCCTGTTTAAAGTTAGAGCTGATTAGGCTCCATAGAGATTCTTTTGTTTGCTTAAGTGATCACTGCAGCTGAAATCACTGACGATCAGGTCTAAGTGCTTAGTCCTGTTGTGGAACAGTGTTCTGTGGGGAAGTGTTTTTGTGTAAAGAGACAGTCCAGACTGCACTAGCAGCGAGCGAGGTCCCACACTGAAGCTCAGCTGAATCACTGAGAGCTGGTGGAACCTCAAGAAGACCAATCCACAGGTCACAGTGGCACGGTGGCAGGCAGAAGGTGACTGCGCAGGGCCATTGGCACAGAGCGGTGGAGTGAACGGTGGCACAACGAACAGACGTGGCCAGAGTGAACAGTGAGCAGCTGGAGGAACAGCCAAGGTGCCTTCTTGTCCCCCAACTGGAAGGTGTACTCATGTGAAAGCACCTCTGAACTCTGAGTCCTCCACTGACCAAGACACACCGCTGAGCGGAGTGCGGTGGAGGGAAGTGAGGGCATGTTAAATAAACATTTGTTGTTGGACTATATTTTAGTCACTTTGCTCCAGAATGCTAGATTTTGTGAGTGGGAATGGAAACTTATATGTTTCCAAGTAGGCCAAGATTTTAAACGCATTATTTGCAAGGTTATCATCTCAATTGTTTCTATTGGGAGGTCATTTATGTTGGGAGTTCTGTACTCAACATTTTTATTATTATAATTCATTTTACATAAGAATGGTCATACTGGGGAGACAAATGCTCCATATAGCCCAGTACCCTGTCTTACAACAGTGGTCAAGGCCAGGTGCTTCAGAGGCAATGAACAGAACAGGTAATCATCAAGTGACCATCTCCTGTTGCCCACTCCAGCTTCTGGCAAACAGGCTAGGGACACTCAGAGCATGGTGTTGCATCCCCGCTCCATCCTGCCTAATAGCCACAGATGACCTGTTCCAGGATTTATCTAGTTCTTTTATAACCTGTTATAGTTTCAGTCTTCACAGCATCCCTGGCAAAGAGTTCTCTGGGTTGACTTTATATTGTATGAAGAAGTACATTCCTTTTGTTTTTTTAAACCTGCTGCCCTATTAATTTCATTGGATGACTGCTAGTTCTTCTGTTATGCGGAGGATTAAATAAAATTCTCCTATTCACTTTCTTCGTCACCAGTCAAGATTTTATAGACCTCTATCATATGCCCCATTAGTCATCTCTTTTCTAAGCTGAAAATTCCCAGTCATTTTAATCTCTCCTCCTGTTCATACCCCTGATCATTTTAGTTGCCCATCCTGTACCTTTTCTAATTCCAATATATATATTTTAGGATGGGTGACCCGATCTGCACATACTATCAAGGTGTGCACGTACCATGGATTTATATAGAGGCAAGTGATATTTTCTGTCTTATTATCTATCCCTTTCTTAATGATTCCCAACATTGTTGCTTTTGTGACTGCTGCTGAACACTGAGTGGATGTTTTCAGAGAACTATCCACAATGATTCCAAGAACTCTGTCATGAGTGTTAACAGCTAATTCAGATGCCATCATTTTGGATGATAGTGAGTTGATTTCCCATGTGCATTACTTTGCATTTATCAACATTTGAAGTTATTTGCATTTTTGTTGCCAGTCACTCAGTTTTGTGAGATCCCTTTGTAGCTCTTCGCAGTCTGCCTGGACTTAACTATCTTGAATAGTTTTGTATCATCTGCAAATTTTGCCACCATGTTTACCATTTTTCCAGATGAATATGTTGAACAGTACTGACCCCTCAAGGATACTACTATTTATCTCTCTCATTCTGAAAGTGATAATTTATCCTACCCTTTGTTTCCCATCTTTTACCAGTTACTGATCTATTAGAGGACTGCCCTCTAACCCATCATGGCTCACTTTGCAAAGGTTAATCTAAATTGAATATTTTTTTTAATTATTATTATTTTTTTTTTTTTAAGAAATCTAGATCTGTATGTGTATTGGTGTAACGTGGCATTTTCCTTATGTTAAATTTGCCATATCCTAACAAACATTACTTTACTCATATCTCTTTTACGTATCTCATTGGACCTGACACTCCCCTGTAAATTCAAACACCCCCCTAATTTCAATTCCTGGGAAACACTGGCAGAGACTCTGAGATTGTGATGAAACTGCCAGACAGAGTGGGACATCCTTGCCCAAGAGATCAACCCTAAAGTACACATCAGTAAGAGGAAAGCCGAGGGGGGGGCTGTGCCTTCCCCAAGCCAAACAGGTCAGTGACAGAGCCAGGAAAGACCCCCGTACGCCAGTGCCATCTCCTGCAGTTTGGAAAGTCCCCAGACCCCATGGATTAGGCTGCAGTGAAAAGGATGGTTTGTCCATGATGCACAGGCTTGTTTTGGCAGGGCAGCTCAGCTGCAATCCCTGCACACAGCCGGTGTGTCCTCTGGTCAGGAAATCAGTTCCAGCCCTGTGGGGCTGTGTTCTGGCTCATACCTCCAGCACTCACTGCTGCCCCTCCTTACCAGCTGCACTGGTGCCAGAACCCAGGCCTCGTAGGTTACTGTCCCCCCAACCTCAAAACTTCAAACCGGACATGGCTGCACCGGTGCCAATCAGGCACTAGTGTAAATTCTGTCTATACTAAGGGTTTGCACCAGTGCCTAAAAACCCAGTGTGGCAGAGACCTTCAGTGCCAAAACAGCAGTACAGTGGTACTAGAACTGGGATCTATTTCTCCCATCAGGACAGCACTGGGTGACCTTGACACGTCAGTGTTTCTCCTCCCAACTTTAGCTCTCTTACCCAGCTGCCCACTCACGGGGTCTCCTCTCTCTCCAAGCTGCTCACCACTAAAATCTGTGTGCGCGTCACCAGACTGAGGCAGTTCAGCTCTGGAATAGTCTCACAAGGTGGCTGTGGAGTCTCTTTCCCTAAGTTTTTAAGAAAAAGGTTAGACAAACTACTGGTCAGAGATAATCTACATATACTTGTGCTGCCTCATAGAGAGCTGACTTGACGAACAGCTTGATGCTCCTGTCCAGCTCTACATTTCTAGCGATGCATGAAATATATACGTATAAAGACAAACCATTACAGAAAAAAAAACAAGAACACCACCACACATAATGTCAGGCAATTCAGAAAAAAACAACAAACAAAAACACTCCACAGCATAAAAATGGACAATTACAAAGCAAAAGTAAAGCAACACAATTGCAAACTAACCACAGCCTAGGCAAAGTACACAATGGAAAAGCAGCTTAACTCAAACCAACACAACACAGTCCAAAAGCTGAGGCCAAAAACAAATGCACCATAGAAACTATTGCAACACAACATGGTAGCAATTCCAGTTCCAAATGGCACCATGCAAAAACAGCGCGATTAGAACAAGACAAGCACAAAGAGAATATTTCAATGTAGGCTGGAATGGGATCTTGAGAGGTCATCTGATTTCAGCCCTTCTGTGTGCTGAGCAGGACAAGTCATGGCTAGACATTCCCAGATTGGCTTGTATCTCTAACCTGGGTCTTAAAAACCATCCAGTAGGGAAATTCCACAGACCCCTTGAAGCCAATTGCAAAGGCAAAGCACAGGACCAAAACAACGCTGGTACACCACACACGCTGGGGCTTGGGGTTAAGGGGAGAGGCAGAATTCCAACAATCTGGGTTCGGTTCCCAGTTTTGCCCAGAATTCTCATGCAAACGAAGCAAATTATTGGTATGATCTTCAAGTTTCCCCATCTTGTAAAATGAGAGAGTCCCTCCCACCATTGCTATTTAGCCTTTCAGTTTTTGGGCGCAGGCTCTCTGGTCCTGGTGGTCAGGTCGACACGTTCAGTCAGACACCGGCGAGCTGGCCAGTGCTCCTCCTGACTTTGGGCTCCACCAACTGCTTCAGCGGTGGAGCTGTTTAAATTTCGGTGGTTCCATTGTTCCCCGGCTGGGACGTGCAGCCCAAGGTCTGACTCAGCCACCCGCAACCGGGGTCCAACAACCTTGGCTCCAGCCGCAGCCAGACATCTTACACTGCCAATTAAACAGCCCACTTCGTCCCTGACCTCAGTTTGCGATTCTGCAATCCCGGCATTACAGATCCCTCGATTTTGTTTGGATGGTCCCTGAAAGCATCTGGTAAAATGTGGTGCAGGATCTCTGTCAGGGTCTGTGCAGTGCCCAGTACAGCTGGTGGGTAGATCTTCATCGGTCAGTGCAAATGCCAACGCCACAGGACACAGATCTCAGTCAAGGTCTCTGAAGGCTCCAGCCAATGGACGCATTCAGTTTGGGTCACAGTCATGCCTGCACTGGCACCAAGGGGCCGTGATCTGGTCCAAGATCTGGTTATTACACTGGCACAATGTGAGGGTCTGATCTCCACCTGTGGTCTCTGCAGCCCTGCGAACAGCCCAGACTTCTGGGCTCTCACACCTGGCAGAACAGGCTGCTCAGTACGATAGGAGCCCTGATCTCAGTCACACACTGGAGAGGGAAAACTGGAAGATTTTGAGAATTCAATATCTATTTCAAGAACTGAGGAGAAAATGGGGCACAAACTAAATATTTGCCAATAAAGGACAAGCTATCTGTGGGGAGATTTTATTCACCGTTCAACCGCTCAAAGAGAAAGAGGGGGAAATTGGAGGGGATTATACAGGGATATTGAATCAACAACAGAATGGGATGAGATTCTTCTTGCCTCACGTTCACATGGACGAAGCTCTTTTCCATTGTGTACTTTGCCCTAGGCTGTGTTAGTTTGCATAGTGTTGCTTTATTTTGCTTTGTATTTTCATTTTATGCTCTGGAGTGTATTTTTTTGTTGTTGTTTTTCTGAATTGCCTGACATTATGTTGTGGTGTTCTTGTTTTTTTTCTGTATGGTTTGTCTTTATACGTATATATTTCATGGCATCCTAGAAATGTAGAGCTGGACAGGAGCTCAAGCTGTCGTCAAGTCCAGAATCAAGTATATGTAGATTATCTCTGACAGAGGTTTGTCCTACCTTTTCTTAAAAACTTCTAGGGAAAGAGACTCCACAGCCACCCTTGTGAGACTATTCCAGAGCTGAACTGCCTCAGCTCTGGTGACACGCACACAGATTTTAGTGGTGAGCAGCTCTGGAGAGAGAGGAGACCCCAGTGAGTGGACAGCTGGGTAAAGAGACTAAAGTTGGGAGGAGAAACACTGACGTGTCCAAGGTCACCCAGGTTGTCCGTGATGGAGCTAGAAATAGATCCCAGTTCTAGTACCACTGTACTGCTGTTTTGGGCACTGAAGGTCTCTGCCACACTGGTGTTTTTAGGCACTGGTGCAGACCCTTAGTATAGACAGAATTTACACTAGTGCAGTCTGATTGGCACCGGTGCACCATGTCCCGGTTTGAAGGTTTGAGGTTGGGGGGGACAGTAACCTAACTGAGGCCTGGGTCTGGCAGACCAGTGCAGCTGGTAAGAGAGGGGCAGCAGTGAGTGCTGGAGGTATGAGCCAAGAACACAGCCCCGCAGGGCTGGATACTGACTTCTCCTGACCTAGAGGACACACCCACGCTGTGTGCAGGGATTGCAGCTGAGCTGCCCTGCCAAAACAACCTGTGCATCCATGGACAAACCACCTTTTCCTGCAGCCTAATACCATGGGGTCTGGGGACCTTTCCAAGTTGCAGGAGATGGGGCACTGGACTTACTGGGGTCTGTTCCTGGCTGTCACTGACCTGTTTGGTGGCCTTGGGAAAGGCACAGTCCCTCTCTGCTTTCCTCTTACTGAATGTGTGCTTTAGGATTGTGATCTCTTTGGGGCAAGGATGGTCCCACTCTGTCTGTGCAGTGTTCATCACAATGGAGGGGTTGATCTCAGTCAGAGTCTTTGCCATGAGCTGCACTATGCGGCCCTGATCTCCTTCAGTGTCTGTGCAACGCAGAGCACAGTTTATAGACTCACAGACTTTAAGGCCAGAAGGTAGAGGTGTATTTCAGATGAGGTCTCAATTGCCTGATATAACAGCACTAACCCCTTTTATGTGATCTACTGAAATAATTACCTTGCCTTGGAATGATGCTTAGGACTGCATTAACATATTTCATGGCTGCATTGGATTGCGAGCGTCTTCATTGTTATCCTAGTGTCAACCATATGGACATGTGGTCGTTCTCCTCTCTGTATTCAATTGCGGGTTAAAATATTGCCCAAGCGTCTTGAAGAGCACTTTGGGGACTACGCTAATTTAGCACTATAATTCAGTCCCTTTCTATGTCCTCCAGCTTTCAAGGACATGCAAGATTTTTCTTGTCTGATTTTCCTGTATGCACTTCCTCCTCCCATACTTGGCAATCCCTCCGGCTTGTGTTCCCTCCCCTCTTAGCCGGAAGATCACTATAAAAGTGTTGGGTAAGATTGCGTCCAAGACCTGATCTGAGGAACTCACTAGTACACCCTTCCAGCCTGCACTCACCGTTTTCAATTGACACCCCTCGCTGTAAACCTCCCATTTAACCAATTCTTTATGACTTTTCGGTTCTCATATTAATCCCATTTTCGCACATTGTACGAATAGTTTCGATGGGAACTGTATCAAAAACCTTATTGGCCTCAGATTGTTTCTGTGGGCGAGTCTACCTTTTGTAACTTGTTATTCTTTCTATAGACTGAAGGCTGGAGGAATTTAGCAAGTAGGCTGAGATATGCTGTGGATGGGTGGGTAGGGATGGAACAGTGGAGAGGTGGGAGAGGATGCGCATTGGAGGTTGTATTGGCGCAATGTGTTTGTGTAGGGTCATGTCGGTCTGTCCCTCTGCTCCCTGTGGCCGTTGGTGCATTCTTTTACAAGAACGTCAGGCGAGCAGCGCAACAAGGCGTGCTCTGCTAGGGACATGCGCGTTCACTGCCAGACGGCGCTTGAGCGATGTTTTCAGGGACCCAGCTTATATCCCTGTGTTGGTGGTGTTCACGTGAACGGGGGATCTGGTGCGATGGAATAGCTGTTTGCCATTGTTCCTTTTGCTAGTCAGTTCTCGCATAAATCCTTTATTGTTTACCTACCTAGCGACTGCGCTCTCGTTATACTTGTGTGGTTATTTCACTTCCAGTTGTTTTAATGATATCTAAGAAATGCAACGCTGAGTAAAGCATTATAACAAACCATTTGATGTTGGCCAGGCTGGTAGAACTTTAGTAGTGACGGTCAGCGGCTGTAATGAGGCGTTTCCCCATAGTAGCATTTATCGGTGGAGGGATAAGCAACGTCAAGAAGCGCCAAATGCGCTGTTCTTAGAGGCGAAGGGCGCTCGTAGGTGTTTTGCTCTCCAGGTCTTGTCACCCGGCCAGGGCTATGCAGTCTTTCAGGAGAGGTGACTGTGTTAATTTTTTTCGAATTCGAAAATAAAAGCCGGTTAGTGCTGGTTCACATATCCATGAAATCTTTTTGTCGCAAACATTATACAAGATGACCTGACTGTGCTTTAACATCGATATTATTACTGATTCAAACTGACCTTTTAAAATATGTGAGAAACACATGAAGAAGTCGAACTTACACAGGCTACTCCATTCTTAATGACCTAAATTTGGCACTCCTCACACAACTTTTTTTTGTTAAAAAGTCTGGCACAGCCGAGGGGTATTTGGACACTTGCAGCTGTTATACGCGCTGGGAGTTACAAGTGTCTGGTACAATACAAGCTGCGTAGGAAGTGCGCAGTGTGGCGACACTGACCAGCTACCAGCGCTGCAGTGTAGAGCACTGTGAGCGGTGGTCGGTCGTTGGGTAGCCTACAGCTTTGAATGTGTGGGATTGTGGGCGCATTCAGCGTTCAAGTGGCTGCAAGCTGCTCTTGCTTTCAAAAGAGGGTGGTCAGTGTGAGGGGAGACGAGAAGATGGATTTTTGACGCACTGTGTGGAGATTCCCAGGTCTGCAAATTCTAAGGACTTGAAGATACCAGCTCAATCTTCAATCTTTAAAGTGGAGCGACCTTCCCCACCTTCTCATTCACTAAAATGCAGAATAGCTTCGAGCAGATAAGCACTGCTCCAACCAGAACCCCCTTCCCTCTGGGTGCTTTCCCTCAAGCAAAATTCAAAGGGATCCCCCCTCTGCTGGAGGCAAACAGAGCTGGATGATATGTTTGGTGCTTGTGTTTAGATAAGGCGAGCTCTGGGGTTTAACCCCGGTTAACAGCAAAGAAGAGTGTTCATTTCTAAAGGCATTATGGAAGTTTTCACGGTTGTTTACAGTGTGAGATTATCACTGTTACACTGGAACCCGAGTGCTTGGCAGAGCAGCGAATAGTCGTTAATTTCCAGCCGAGGTGGCAGACGCCACTGTATCTTGGGTCTTCGGCCGCGCCCAGAGGCTAAAGGATCCCCCCCAGCCTAGGGGAGAAACACAGGGACCTCACACCCCACTGATTCAGCGGGGACACTAATAAAAGACAGAGCAGGAAGTGGCGGTACGGAGTTGTCGTAAGAAGGAGAGCCTGAGGACACAGCAAGAAACCACGGACAAGGGCACATGGCGTTTTTCTGAGAGAGGCGTCAAGGGAGCCAGTAATGTCTGCCCAGGGAACCGCCCGGATATCCGTGAACAGATAAGGATCGGAAAAAAGCCCCACGAGTCTAACAGGCCCGTCTCCATGGCCACATCCTCTCCTCTCGGTTTGCCTGTGGATGGCCTATTTTGCAGACGGCAAGGAGCGAGGGTGTAGGGTTCGGTTGACCAGGGGTCTGCCTAACTTGTTTCTCCTGTGGTGGCCACGATGATAGGGAGGTGCACTAGAGAAGCGAGAGTGGTGAAAAGTTTGCAGCCCAGAAACACAAAGGATATTGGGTGAGCAGCCGGGCTAATGGGGCTGCAACCTCGGCGCTACTCTTAAGTTATTCTGTAAGAGAGGATACTTCGATTCAATTCCTCTAGCCAGTCCAAACTTCCAAAAAAAGAGCTTCAAGATCCCTACTCTAGAGTATCTACAGCGGGAGGCTGTGAAGATGGCATCAGGTTACTGTGAGATGTTGGACTTCGTTGTCTTTCAGGGGCGGCGACCTTTCGGAAGCGAGGCAGCTGGACTGTATGTTACCAAGGGATAAGAGTGGGCATGGCTTGCTGGACCCTTTCAGGTGGTCTGTCATGCAGCTAATAGGCAGAACTATGGTAAAGCTATAAATATTGAGGCTAGTGGTATGCTGTGCCCCAATTCCCACACGAATGCTGATAGGTGCTTTCTGTCCGGCTGATGAAGGGAGTGGGGGAGGGTCACGTAGGGGGTGCTGTGCTGCAGGAGGGTGCGGGGAGCAACATGTTGGAGTCTTGGCACTCTGCATCAGGGCACTAGAGCGACGCCTTGCTCTCGTCCTTGGGGCCACGCCTTTCCCCACGTGCAGGCTGCGCTGAGATAGTGAGCCTCGGCCAGCTCGGCGTGTGGAGTTGGGCACTCATGGCACTGGATGGGGGCGTGTCGGCTTGGGACAAGCGTATTTCACATTTGCTTTACTGTATGCGCCTTGAAGGGTCGATCAATTACTTGCTTGTTGGCTCAGGTGTGAGCGGGGCGGAGCATGGGGAAGCCATCCGGGCTCTGCACAATCAGCCCCACTGAAGCGAAGCAATGGGGAGCCGTCCGTGGCCTTCCTGCAGCAGCACGGACTTCCTGGGGGACCAGGAGGGAGAGTCCAAGGGGGGCTGGGCACTGGCACTTATTCTGGGGGTCCTAGTGTTTTATGTAGCGATCTGCCCGTAGCGGTAGGATTGGCGTTATTTTGCTTTCCTACTGCCTGCGCGGACCCCTGCAAATGAAATCTCTCATGGCTCATGATTGGAGCTATGTCTAACGCAGGAGCTTGTGGGTGAGATTAAGGGTTTTTACAAGGACACACGGCTTGTGAAGCTACGCTGGGTATTGATAAGAATTTGTTTTTCTGGATTGAATGTCTCTAAAAGTTCTATAACAGTGTTTTTACGTAGACTGCATTCTTATACTCTTTATGTTCTTAGTGCGTCTTGATGTCGGTCTCCTAAACTTACATTTTTTTATAACTTCTTTTTCAGAGGAGCGAGCGGGGGGTGGATGTGAGAAGCTTGGTTTTTTTGCGCCTGCTCAAAGACATATGAAAAATTTCCTAGTCGTAAGTATGCTTGTGAGTTAAATGCATGATTCAGCATTGAACACCATCTGCCCAGCTAAGAGGGTATTTCCCACATAATCGTATGGTAGGGTGTTTCAAGTTTTGGAGTAATGGGGGGGAAATCCAAGAGTTTGAGGAGGGTGTTGGGTGTGGAGTAGTAGTCGGAGAAAGTGTGGATTTGAAAATTTTCGGGGGTTTTTACACAGTTGAGCTGAAAATCTTGGTGACCAGGTGAGGAGGTTATTTAGATAGGTGCGTGACTCTATCTTACTGATGTAGTGTTCCTTTAGGGACCGTAGATTTCTTTTGTCTACTCTAATGGCGCAGGATTTTTTATAAGTTAAACAAGAAGGTGTATATAATCTCTCTATCACTAGAGAAAGCAGTTTTTGATTTGATTACTTTATGATCTAACTGGAGCTAATTCATCTAGACAGTGACGTGATGCTTGCTATGCACGTAACAGTTCTCTTAGTAGACCACGTGCGGTGACTCATTGGTGAAAAGAGTGAAACATTAACCTGTCAACTCCTAGCATGAGTTGGCTATCTGTGCACTCCATCCCTGGTGTTCCCAGCGAGAGGCTGGGCTAGTCATTGTGGTTGGCGGTTTCATATTAGATATTTTCACTTTGATCGCGCGCGAGGCTATGTCTGTTGCAACCAGAGGAGTAAGTATCAGTGGTATCGCTATGTATCATAGCAATTACGGTGCTTGTTAATTCGCCATATATCTAGTCTGTAGCTTCTTCCAGTCAATGGCTAATAGTCTACTTCCATCCTCCCCATGGACAGTAGCTTCCTCTTTTAGGTGTTCGTGAATTTAGAGATATTTAGAATAACGTACTCTATACAATGTCCTTCTTCCCTGTGGAGCACCTGCGATTACTGAGTGGCTCCTCGCCGTGTCCTACTCTCTGAACTAAGGGTGATGTTACCTCTTTTCTTTCGAATCCCTATTAGAAATATATAGATAGCCTCGTTGTTCATGTGTCCCATGTTCTTGTTTGCCTGAATCGCGATCATTAGCATTTTCAATAGCACTCTCCGTGTCTCCTATTGTCGTTATTAAGTCATCTCATTGATGTTTGTTTGTCGGTCTTTTACAAGATGATTGTCTTGACTCTTCTGCGTTTTGAGTTAGTAAATGACAGTGAGGTGGGGGCACGTATCCGTATCCTTTTTCGAATCCAGGGTTCACGAGTGGTATGTTTAGCAGTATTTTTCATTCAGAATAAGTAGCTCCCACAGTCCCTGACATTAGCAATCATCGACTTTAGAAACTGGTTCATAGATACTTTGTAGAAACTAGCTTGATGGCTCTACGTGCCTGTATTTTATTTCGCGAGGAAAGTTGGGCACTTGGGTTGTGTTTGGTACTCTTTTGATAGAGATTAAGTTTAAGTTGTCTTGGCAGGACAGGAAAAAATAAAGATAGAGGCAGACCGAGACATGGGAAGATAGCAGGATTGCTTATAACTGGACGACTAAAAATTACAACGTGTGACTTGCCACCCCTTTCACCCCTAACACCTCTGCCTCCAAATTGCGCCAGTCTCCTCCCACTCGCTCACAGTCCCCTATTCTGTGCGCCTTGATTGTCACATCCACACCCTCTTCCCCTCATCCCCTCCCAACTCGTATCCTGGCAGTGAACAGCGATGTGAGCTCAGACCGTGGGAAGCTTGGGGGGGGGGATTTTTGGGGGGTACCCCTGCCCCTCTGCAGGAGGGACACATTCTTTTGGCTTAATCATTAGCAACAGGCAGTGTCTCTTCCATGCCCTGGTCCCAGCAGGGCTGGAGGTTCCTTGGGCAGCAGGAACCAGGGGCCTTATATGGACCTTGATTTAGTGCCCTGGCTCAGTCTAGAAGCCTCCCTTGGACCCGACACTGGGGCTCCCCCCAGCTCTGCCAGTGCCCCTCAATCCTGACCCGCAGCCCCTGCTGTCCCAGTGCGGTGCCCCAGTGCCTACTCCCTGAGGGAGCCCAGGACTGGGCACTGGTAGACTTGTGGGGTGGGGGCAGCCCAGGACTGGGCTAGCAGGTTTCTTCTGAGCATAAATAACTCTTGCCACCCTCACCCCTAATACCCTTCTCCCTCAAATGCCCCAGTCATCCCCACCCCCAAGTCCCCATCTCTGTGCGCCCTGCCACATCCCCACCCCTCCCCCTCATCCCCCCAACCTTCCTGGCAGGAACAGCCCCTCTGATAAAGGGGGAGTCCAGGCCTCCCCAGCTCCCCCGCCCCAGCCCCCAGGGTCTGTTCCCACAGGGACTGGCCGAGTCTCCCCACACCCAAAAGGGCCGGATGAGTGTCTCTGATCAGCAGGCGCCTGCTGGGTTCAAAGGCTTTTCCCACAGTCTGGCCTGGAGCTCAGCCCCAGGGTCACACTGGCCTGGCTCATGGACAGGGCGAGAGCTCTCCCAGCCCAGGGCCCCCATCTCATACTGCCCTCAGCCCAGGGTCCTGCCGTACACTTCCCCCAGCCCCCCAACTCAAGGCCCATTTCCTGCACTGCCCCAGTCCCCAGCCCCACACTACTTTCTGCTCCACACTGCCTCTAGCTCTCCCTCGCTCCCTCCCCCCGCCAGCACAGGGCCCTAGCTCTGCATTGTCCCCAGCCCCACCCACCCCTCTGCACTGCCCCCAGCCCTGCAGCACAGGGCTCCCACCTCCCAATGGAGGTGACTCCCACTAGGTCTGGTGCAAGGATGTTTTGCGCCCTAGGCAAAACTTCCACCTTGAGCCACCCCTCCTTTCCCCAACACCCTCCAAAATCTAGTAAATTTAGCATTATAAACAGCCTGTCAGAACGGGTAACGGCTGCGTGCAAGGAGAAAAATGACGTCATAACCACTTTGTAACATAATGAAGCAATACGCTTCAGCCCAGCCCCATCGCAGAGCCGGCCTAGGCTGTAGTTCAGGGGTTGGCAACCTTTCAGGAGTGCTGTGCTGAGTCTCCATTTATTCACGCTAATTTAAGGTTTCGCGTGCCAGTCATACATGTTAACGTTTGTAGAAGGTCTCTTTTTATAAGTCTATAATATAGAACTAAACTATTGTTGTAGGTAGAGTAAATAAGGTTTTTTAAATGTTTAAAAAGCTTTGTTTAAAATTGAATGAAAATGCAGAGCC
>NW_027424847.1:0-6942 GCF_003597395.2 Chelonoidis abingdonii
GCCCCTCACCTGAGACGCTGCGGGGACGGACCCCAACCCACTGATCCCAGCCCCACTCCATAGGGAGGGAAACTAGCCCGAGACAGCCTGGAAACCCCCACCCAGGGGCTGAGCCCCCCCGTCCATTCCCAGCTAGGTCTATGGCTATGCTCCGAGCCCAGGGGTGAGTCCCCGCTCACCAGGTGGGGGGTGGCCGGGGGCCCTGGTGGAGCCAGGCCAAGCTGAGAGCAGCGGGATGAACTCACACAGCTGTTCCGGCTGGCACCGGCTGGCACAGGCTGGCGTGAGACGGCTGGGCGAGCGGGGACCCCAGCCCTCGCTCGCACCATGGACGTCGCCTGAGACTGACCGGAGCTAACCCCTGCTGCTGGTCCAGGAGCCGGCTGGGCAGAGTCTTTCCAAACACGGCCAGCCCCAATGCCGGGGACGGAGAATCCGCCACGTCCCAGGGGCAGTTCCCATCCCGCCAGCCTGACCGTGCCCATCTCCTTCCAGCCACAGGGTGTGGGGGGGACCTGTGTCCGCAGGCCGGAGGGGCCCTGCCCCCGTTATCGCCCCGTGCCCTGCCCAAAGGGGCCCTCCCCCCGTTCCCACCCCCGTCCCCTGGCCGGAGGGGCCCTCCCCCCATTCCCACTCCCACACCCTGGCCGGAGGGGCCCTCCCTCGCTCCCACCCCCATCCCCTGGCCGGAGGGGCCCTCCCCCATTCCCACCACCATCTTCCGACCGGAGGGGCCCTGTCACCGTTCCGCCCCCATCCTCTGGCCGGAGGGGCCCTCCCCCATTCCCACCCCTGTGCCCCAGACGGAGGGGTTCTGCCCCCGTTCCCACCCCCGTTCCCAGGCTGGAGGGGCCCTCCCCCCGTTCCCACCCCTGTGCCCTGGCTGCAGGGGCCCTCCCTCAGTTCCCACCCCCATCCCATGGCCGGAGGGGCCCTCCCTCCATTCCCACTCCCATCCCCTGGCTGGAGGGGCCCTCCCCCCGTTCCCACCCCCATTCCCTGGCTGGAGGGGCCCTCCCTCCATTCCCACCCCCATGCCCCGCCCGAAGAGGCCCTCCCCCCGTTCCCGCCCCCATCCCCTGACCGGAGGGACCCTGCCCCCGTTCCTGCCCCCGTGCCCTGGCCGGAGGGGCTGGTCACGCCGCAGGGGGCTGCTCACATGTTGGGCACCGTGTTGAGACGCCCGGCGTCTGGGGGGTTGCTGTCCCGGTGGGAGGAGGCGCTCAGCTGCTGGTAGTGGATCCTGCCGTCATCCAGGCCCAGCGGCTCGCTGCAGGGACCTGCAGGAGAAGGGACAACTCAGAGCGGCCGTGCCCCCCCAGCACCCCTATGCCCCTCGCCCGTGGCGGGTAACCCCGGGAGGGCCCCTAATGGCGGGGGGAGGGCAGTACCTGTGGGGGTGGGGAGGACGTCTCCAGGGAACAGCCAGTCCTCCTGCTCTCGCCGCTTAGGCACCTGCATCGGGGAAAGAGCCGTTACCCCTCCTGCACCCGGCCCCACCTCTCCCCTACTCTGGCAGGTCAGTGTCCCATCTGTGACCCACCCCTGCACCCCTGGGCACCATCGACAGCCACTCCCCCACCCCTGACCAGCCGCCTCCCTCCCACCCCTCCAGCCATTCATTCCCCCTCCCGCACCCCTGCTGCCGCCGCTCCCCTTCCTCACAGGGGTCCCTCCCTGGTGGCAGCTCAGCCAGGCAGGGCGGGGGGCGGGGGACGTGGGGACAGGCCATTAACACACCAACAGGGCAGCTGGAGACTCCCCTCCCTTCCCCGCTGCAGGCTCTCTTCACCTCCTTGGTGGGTGATGAGGTCTGCCTGGGGGCCCAGCTGCTGAGAGAATCAGAGCAAAGGGTGAATTATGTGTGCCTGCCCAGAAAGCTGCCTCCCAGGGCTCCAGTCCCAGTGCATGGGGCAGCCCTCTCCACCGGCCTGGGGGAACTCCCAGCCCAGGCCTGCTGCTCAGCTCTACCATGCTAGGGAGTGATTCAGGGCATGGCTCCCAGGAGAGGAGAGACCCGCAGAGCCAGGGGTGCATAGGGCAACACGCCCCTGCTGGCCAGCGGGGCCTGGGGAATGGAGGTCTGGGTCCCTGAGTGGGTGTGACAAAAGTGGGACTGTTCTTAATGTTTCTCTGAATACTGTAGAGGTGCCTCAGTTTCCCCATGCAGTCTTAAGTCTCTAGTGTGGGTCAGTGTACATAAATGGCCGACACTCTGTCACGTGGCAATTAATGGCCTGGCCCTCCCCTCCACTGCAAGGGGATGCTAACGGTGTGGAGAAGCCCGAAAGGACAAAGTCCAGAGGAGCAGGGGCTGGGGGTGAGTCAATTTGGACTGGCTGAGGATGAGGTGTGAGGGCAGACGTGGGGTCTGGCTCACTGCCCCCAGATGGACCCAGCTGGGGTCCTGTTCTCTGTCTACAAGCTCTGTTTTAGACCCTGTCCTGTCATCGAATAAACCTCTGTGTTACTGGCTGGCTTGAGAGTCACTGTCTGACTGTGAAGTGGTGGTGCAGGACCCTGTGGCTTCCCAGGACCCCGCCTGGGCGACTCGCTGTGGGAAGCATACGGAGGGCAGAGGATGCTGAATGCTCCAAGGTCGCAGACCAGGAGGTGAAGCCTGTGGAGCTTCTACCTGGAGACAGTCGCTCACAGAGAGGAGACTTCCCAGAGTCCTGTCTGCTTTGTAGGGGCAGTTCCAGAGCATGCATAAGAACATCAGAATGGCCACACTGGTCGACTAAAGGTCCTCCAGTCCAGTATCCGTCTCCTGACAGCGGCCAATGCCAGGTGCCCCAGAGGGAGTGAACCTAAAGGCAATTATCAAGTTTGATCTCTCTCCTGCCGTCCATCTCCATCCTCTGACAACAGAGGCTAGGGACACCATTCCTTACCCTCCTGGCTAATAGCCATTAATGGACTTAACCACCATGAATTTATCCAGTTCTCTTTTAAACCCTGTTATAGTCCCAGCCTTCACAACCTCCTCATAAGGAGTCCCAAGTTGGACTGTGCGCTGCGTGAAGAAGAACTCCTTTGATTATTGTTTTAAACCTGCTGCCTATTAATTTCATTGGTGACCCCTAGTTCTTGTATTATGGGAATAAGTAAATAACTTTTGCTTATCCACTTTCTCCACATCACTCATGATTTTATAAACCGTTATCCATATCCCCCCTTAGTCTCCTCTTGTTCCAAGCTGAAGAGTCCTGGCCTCTTAATCTTTCCTCATATGGGGCCCTCTCCAAACCCTAATCAGTTAGTTGCCCTTCTCTGAACCTTTTCTAGTGCCAGTATATCTTTTTTGAGGTGAGGAGACCACATCTGCACAGTATTCGAGATGTGGGCGTACCATGGATTTATATACGGGCAATAACATATTCTCAGTCTTCCTCTATCCCCTTTTTAATGATTCCTAAATCCTGTTTGCTTTTTACGCCTCTGCGCACTGTGTGGACTCTTCAGAGACATCTCACGATGACTCCAAGATCTTTTTCCTGACTCGTTGTAGCTAAATTAGCCCCCATCACATTGTATGTATAGTTGGGGTTATTTTTTCCATGTGCATCACTTTACATTTGCCACATAAAATTTCATTTGCCATTTTGTTGCCCAATCACTTAGTTTTGTGAGATCTTTTTGAAGTTCTTCACAATCTGCTTTGGTCTTTAACTATCTTGAGCAGTTTAGCATTGCCCGGGACTCCGTGACAGTGGGCTACTGGGATGGAACTAGCTGGGAAATCTCCTCCGTGGCAGGCTGGGGCCCACGGCTCAGGCCCAGGTCTGGGGCAGGCGGCAGGGTCGCTCATGCGCTGACCCAGGATGGGACCAACTTGCCCCTTCCCCTCGCTGTACACCCGCCAGCTGTCTCTTGCAACACATCCCTGTCTCTGACAGGCCTCGTCACAGGAGCCCAGCACACCCCCACCTCTGCCCCACGTGGTACCTGGCTGTTGCCGGCAGGAGGCACTGTGCTCCCCGCGTGGGCGCCACAGCCGGCCTCGTCGGTGCCGTCTGACAGTCGCTGACGCCATCACACTGCCGGAGGCGTCGATGCAGCCGACAGACAGTGCGCAGTGGAATGGGAGAGGGGCAGCGCCAGGGGCGAGGCCGCACGACGGGGCTGTCCCTGCGAGGGCACAGAGCCGGGCTGTACAAGGCCGAGCAATGTTGGGAGGAGGGAGCTCTCCGGGCAGGCATGTACCAGAGGCTGCACAAGCCAGCCCAGCTCAGCCTTTCCAGCTCCAGGCCAAGGCCCAGGGGACATTTCCTGTTCTGGCAGCCCTACCCCGGGCTCTCCCACTCTAATGTGTGCTGCAGCTCCAGCACCTGGTCTGTGGGCTTTGCTCTGCCACCATGGATAGGCAGCCCCTCTGGGCTGGGAGGCGGCGGTGATCTCGACGGGACTGCCCTTCCAGACCTGAGCTGCAGCTGCCTCAGGGGTGGTTTGAAAAGCTCACCCCCCGCACTAAGATGCTGCCCCCTCTGGGGGAGGCCACGGTTAGGGTTAGGGTTGAAGCAGCCAACAGCCATCTGCCCAGCCAGTGAAGGACAGGCTGAGACTCCAGGACACTCCCTGCACCCCACAGGGTAGGCCCCAGCCCTGTCCCTGGGCTGGATCCTGCCGCTCACCGCAGCGCAGTTCATCCGAGAAGTCTCCGCAATCATCAACTCCGTTGCACACGGTGCCGTGGGGCCCAGCGGGGACACAGCGTCCGTTGCGGCACTGGAACTCCCCTGTTCGGCAGGGCCTCCGGCCCGGCAGTGCGGTCAGTGCCCCAGGGGTCACTGTGGGGCAGAGAGGAGAGAAAAGCAGGTGAGGCGGGGAATGAGGCAATTCCGGGTCAGTCCCTGGAGATGCCCCTGCCCTAAGAAACCAGACCCCAACCCCAGGGGGCGCCCTTATCACATCTGCCCCCTGCCCCTCCACCCTCCCCTGCCTCTCTCCAGACCCCCTGTGATGGAGTGTGGAGGTTTCTTGTTTTCTTTCCGTGTTTTCCAGGGGGTTGCATGCAGAGGGAGGGGGACTCAGTTTCCCTGGGTGTTATGAGTTTAACAAGGGGAGAGGAGAGGGAGTTTGTTGTTCCAGAGGACAGGAGAGGGAACTTGGGACCCCAGCCAATGGCCGGGAGGAAGGAGACCCCAGCGACTGGGGACCTGGGTATCCGGAGACCCAGCTCAGAAGTCGCAGCCGGTTCTGGCCAGTGGGAGGACAATGGGCTGTGAAGCGAGGACCCCGGTGACCTGACCAGCTGGTTCTGGCCAGATGGACCAGAGGACAGAAGAGGGGAGAGGAGACCGAGGCGACCCTGTTTACCTGGAGAGAAGACAATGGACAGAGGGGGCTTGGGATATCGGACGCCCAGCTGGGAAGCAGGGGGGCTCTGGGCTGGAGAGGGGGAGCAGGCAGAGCCCACCTGGCTGCAGGGGGACTGGGATGTGCTGGGCTGAGGGAGGCCAGGCCTGAGGCCCAGAGAATTTCCTGTGCTGGGTTCACCTCTCAATAAACTCTCCTGTGTTATGCTGGCTGAGAGTCACTCTGGGCTAGAGAACAGGGGGCATCAACACCTTTGGGGGGTGGAGGCCCAGGGGCTCCAGAGCGAGGGGACTCCCTGAGGGCCCCACGGCAGACACAGACATGCTGAGGCTCAAAGAGGTGCGGCTCCAGGAGGTGGAGGGGCCTGACCCCGAGAGAGAGTGGCCCCCCAAGAAGGGCTGTCGCACTGAAGGGGCACCCCCCATGGACCGCACAGGGCCACGAGTGGGCACGATCTGTGAGTCCGTGACAGCACCCCGGGAGGGGCCGGGGTGCGGTACCTCTCTCGCAGCCCAGCAGCTCCGCCCGCAGGAAGATCCCGTTGTGGAAGTCGTGGGGGAGGATGCGGACGTGCTGGGCACGGACCATGCGCTGGAAAGTCCTCACCACTGGCGTGGAGTCGTCGGCGTTCCCCAGGAACAGCTGCAGGGGGAGCAACCGGCCAGCTCAGGCCCACATGCCGCACAGATGCCACAAACACGCACATGCCCCGAACATGCACACGCACACACACACGTCCCGAACACCTCCCAACACATGCATGCCCCAAACATACACACCCCAAATACCTCCCAACACATGCACATGCTCTGAACATACACACACACACCCCAAACACACGCACACACATGTGGAGAAAGTCCAAAGAAGAGGAACAAAAATGATGAAAGTTCTAGAAAACATGGGCTATGAGGGAAGATATAAAATATTGGGTTTGTTTAGTCTGGGGAAGAGAAGACTGAGAAGGGACATGAGAACGGTTTTCAAGTACATAAAAGGAGGAGGGAGAAAAAATGTTCTTAACCTCTGAGGACAGGACAAGAAGAATTGGGCTTAAATTGCAGCAAGAGTGGTTTAGGTTGGACATTAGGAAAAACCTCCTATCTGTCGGGTGATTAAGCACTGGAATAAATTGCCCAGGGAGGCTGTGGAATCTCCATCACTGGGTATTTTTAGGAGCGGGTTGGACAAACAGCTGTCAGGGGATGGATCCTGGATAATACCTTAGTCCTGCGTGAGTGCAGGGGGCTGGACTAGATGAACCTCTGGAGTCGCTTCCAGCCCTATGATTCTACTGTATGCAGCCCCCACCAAAACACACCATATGCGCAACCAAGCATGTGCACACACAAAAAGAGACATGCATTGCACAGAAGTTCCTGCATATCCAAATGCTCACACAGCCCCAGCACTGAGCAATAACCCCCAGGTGGCAACCGACGCCCTGGAATGATAGTGGATTTTTTGCCATAATATTTTGTATACAATTGTGTGTGCGCAGTTTCCGCATGCGCTGCAGGTGTGGGGAAGTGCATTTTCTTTGCAGACAAATCCAAGAGATCCATGTGGGGCCCAGAGATTATTCGAGCTACGCGAGGAGCAAAGAGGAGTCCGCGGGAGACG
>NW_027424847.1:10293-12154 GCF_003597395.2 Chelonoidis abingdonii
CCATGGGCCCCATGACACCCCCCCCGGCACCTCCCCCAGCGCCATGGTCCAAGCACGGCAGCACTGCCCCCTTGCCCCCTCAGCACCATGGAGCCACAGGACCCACCCCTCCAGGCCTCCTCCCAGCACCATGGAGCCACAGGCCCCACAACACCCACTCCAGCACCATGGAGCCATGGGCCCCATGACCCTCCCAGACCTCACCCAGCGCAGGACTCACCCGCTTCAGCGCAGTAGCAGCAGGCCTCACCGCTGCCCTCCATCAGCGCCCGCCCCTGTGGGGAGACGTTGGAACCAGCCTGAGCCCCGGAACTCCCCGGGGTGCCAGCCCAGTGCCCGCGCCGCAGGGCAGCCTCCCGTCACAGCCCCTTGCTGAGTCTCCCAGCCCCCAGTGGGGCTCCAACCAGCCCTGACCTGAGCTGGAGACGCTGTGAGAGGGTCATGTCCAGAGCCCTCAAGTCCTCATGAACCCCCAAACCTCGCCCTGCCCCCAGCCGCTGCCGAAGGGCTCCCCAGCTGGAGCCAGCAGCTCCTCTCCAGCAATACCAGCTCCCACCAGCCGGGGCTGCACCCCCAGCGGTGACCGGGTCTCCCTCCCACAGCTAAGAGGGCAGGACAGGGTGCCAGGCTCACCTCAGGGCACCCCACGGTGCTGTATGGGCAGTACTGGGAGCACTGCACTGTCAGGTTGGGTAGGCACTGGCACACCTGGCACTGCCCCGATCGCCAGCGGTCGCCAAAGGCGTGCAACCGGCCGTGGTGCTCGCACTCCTCGCATGGATCTGTCTGGCACCTGCATGGGGAGGGGCAGGCAGAGGGGCACGGTTAGAGCTGGCTGGGCACGAATGATTTTGTCAGACTTCAATGAAATGATTGGTTAAGGTGCAGCAGAGATGAAAGTAAGCCAGTACGGTTCAGTATGGCGTATTGGCATGAGCCAGTACACCGTGCCGGACTGCACCAGCTTCTGCGGCGGGGATTTAAAGGGCTCGGGATTCCCCACAGCTGCAGGGAGCCACGAGCCCTTTAAATCACCCCCACAGCTCCGGCAATGTAAAGGGTCCGGAGCTCTGCAGCGGCCGGAGTCCCGGGCCCTTTAAATTGCCCCGAGACTCAGGGGCTCCCTGTCACCTCTGCAGCTGGGAGCCCCGGGTTGATTTAAAGGCCCTGGGGCTCCCAGCCACAGCCACTGCCCCAGGGCCTTTAAATCTTGACAGGCCACGCCCCTTCTGGATGAGGCCACGCCTCTTCTGGTTGAGGCCCCGCCCCCTCCAGACTCCGGCAGTACCGGTAAGTCCTGTAAGTTACTTTCACCCCTGAGGTGCAGCTAAGCAGGACTCAAGCGTCACTATATGGACTGGGGTCCAAGGAGGAGACGAGCTGGGAAGGGAAAAGAAAGGCAGAGGAGGAGGAGGAGGAAAGAGCGGGAAGATCGAAGCCGCTGAGAATCCTCAGCACGACCGTGAGGTGCAGCGGCCAGAACCCAGAGGAGAGGGGAGCGGGAGCAGGGCTGGTGGGCGTGGCGCTGTGGGCGGAGTGGGTGTGTTCTGCCGGGTGACGGTTAATAGAGAACCAGGCTATTTCTGTGCAAGGCTTTCACTGGGAAAAGGCCCTGCAGACCGGCAGGGAGCACACCCGGAGCCCTGGGAACCGGCGTGTGCGGGTGACACATGCCCCCTGCCCCCTGTCCCCCAGTCCCATGCCCATGGCCGAGCATTGGTGAGCAGGGGACAGGAGCCGTCCCCTCGGCACTCAGGGAGCGCGTTACCTGCGCGCCTTGCGGTAGATGCCCCGGCACTGTCGCCCGTTGCCATGCTTGCTGGGGTTGTTGGGGCTGCGGAAGGACCACTGGATGCTCTGC
>NW_027424847.1:14947-17337 GCF_003597395.2 Chelonoidis abingdonii
CCCTGCCTGCCTGCGCCCGGCTGTACGGACACCCCCTCTGTCTGTTCTGCACCCGGCTGTACAGACACCCCTCTCTTGGCCCCGTGCCCAGCTGTATGGACACCCTCTGTTCACCCTACATCCGGCTGTACGGACACCCTCTGTTGGCCCCGTGCCCGGCTGTATGGACACCCTCTGTTCACCCTACTCCCGGCTGTACGGACACCCCTCTGCCTGCCCTGCGCCCGGCTGTACGGACACCCCTCTGTCGGCCCCGCACCCAGCTGTACGGACACCCCTCTGTCTGCCCTGCACACGGCTGTATGGACACCCCTCTGTTGGCCCCGCCCCCGGCTGTACGGACACCCTCTGTCCGCCCCACGCCCGGCTGTACGGACACCCTCTGTCCGCCCCACGCCCGGCTGTACGGACACCCCTCTGCCTGCCCTGCTCCCGGCTGTATGGACACCACTCTCTCTGCCCCGCACCCGGCTGTATGGACACCCCTCTGTATGCCCCACACTCAGCTGCATGGACACCCCCTCTGTCTGCTCTGCACTTGGCTGTATGGACACCCCTCTGCCTGCCCCACACCCAGCTGTATGGACACGCCCTCTGTCTGTTCTGCACCCGGCTGTACGGACACCCCTCTGTTGGCCCCGCCCCCGGCTGTACGGACACCCTCTGTCCGCCCCACGCCCGGCTGTACGGACACCCCTCTGCCTGCCCTGCTCCCGGCTGTAGGGACACCCCTCTGTCTGCCCCGTGTCCGGCTATAAGGACACCCCTCTGCCTGCCCCGCACCCGGCTGTACAGACACCCCCTCTGTCCACCCCGCGCCTGACTGTACGGACACCCCCTCTGTCTACCCCGCGCCTGACTGTACGGACGCCTCTCTGACTGCCCCGTGCCCGGCTGTACGGACACCCCCTCTGACTGCCCCGCGCCCGGCTGTACGGACACCCCCTCTGTCCGCCCCGCGCCCGGCTATACGGACACCCCCTCTGTCCGCCCCGCGCCCGGCTATACGGACACCCTTCTGCCTGCCCCGCACCCGGCTGTACGGACAACGCCCCCAGCCCAGTCTCACCTGGGCAGGCCAGGGCGAAGCACTGCTGGGCCTGCGTCTCCTCGCCGTGGCAGTGGCGCAGAACGTCGTTGGCTCGTCTGGTGCAGACCCGCCTGCGGATCTGCAGGCCCATCCCACATGACCGGCTGCAGGTGCTCCAGGGGGCCCAGGGGCTCCAGAGCCCGCAGTCCTGCTCATCCGAGGGCAGCCAGCCTGAGGCCTCGCTGCCATCAGCGCAGTCCGCCAGCCCGTTACACACCTGCCGGGAGCCAACACTGAGCCGCCCGGGGAGAGGCAGAGACGCACAGAGCTGGGGGGCGACAGTGACGGGGGGAGACAGAGAGCAGGGAAGGGAGCAGGGGGCAGGGTAGGGCAGGCAGTATGGGCGGGTGGGGGAAGCACAGACCAGCCGGTATGGGGGGAAGCGTACGAGCGGATGGAGCAGCGGGCACGAGGGGCTGGGACGCAGCAGGGAGCCGGGCGGACTGACCAGGGAATGTGTAGTTTTACTGGGACTGTCTGCATGGGGGAGGAGAGAGCAGGGGGTAGGGTGACCAGATGTCCTGATTTTATAGGGACAGTCCCGACATTTGGGGCTTTGTCTTGTATAGGCTCTTATTACCCCCCACCCCGTCCCGATTTCTCACACTTGCTGTGTGGTCACCCTAGCAGGCGGTGACAAGGTATGGGGGTACCTGAGCCTGTAACCCGAGCCGGGAGGGGGGGCGACTGGACGAAGGGAGAGGGGGAGAAGGTGGGAGAGATCCGGCTGGAGGGGTTTTGGTTTCAGCTTTGGGCTGGCTGGGAAGAGGCAGAAACTCCAAGTCTTGGCCCTTGGCCCCCAGAGGGACTTGGCTGAGAGGTCCTGGTTGTATCTACGAGCCCTGCTTGGGATTGTCCAGCGGTTGGGGATGAGGCTGCTGGGTGCATCAGCAAGGGGAGCGTGGTGAGGAGGGGCCGGGAGCCCAAGGGCACCACCTGAGGGTGGTACAGATGGAGGCGGAGATGGGGGGAGCACTGAGGCAGGCGGAGGAGGGGCCAGCCTGGGCACTGCTAGGCAGGGAGCTCGCATGTCTCGGGCCAGGGCACAGGGTCTATGCCCAGCTCAGCCAAGGGCACTGCCCTTCCTCCTCCCTGGGCGCTAGCCAGAGGGGAGCTCTGCCATGCCCCGATCGGCCAGCACCTCCCAGCCCCACAGGCAGGGGCTGGAGCCGGGGCAGGCCTGGGCCAGCAGCCACACACATGAGCGTCTTGGAGCCCCCGCCAGCGGGCACTGCCCCCCCACCCAGTGATACCAGACACCTCTGTGTTCTTGGGGAACCAGGGTGCAGTATCCAGCCTG
>NW_027424847.1:20257-21997 GCF_003597395.2 Chelonoidis abingdonii
CCCCCATAACCTGTCACAGCCACGGCCCTCCGCCCACTCCCCCCTGCCCGTCACAGCCCTCTGCCCACTCCCTCCGCCCATCACGGCCACGGCCCTCTGCCTGCTCCCCTGGTGCCCATCACGGCCATGGCCCTCTGCCCGCTCCCCCCTGCCAATCACGGCCACAGCCCTCTGCCCCCTCCTCCTCGCCCATCACAGCCATGGGCCCCTGTAGTTTGGCATCATTGTCTCCCTGCAGTATAAGCTCTGATCAATGTGCCCATGTAGCCCCGTGACCCCCCTGTGCTGGCTCAGACCAATCATCCTGTCACCCTGCCACCCCCCATGTGTTCGGCCTGTGCAGAGCCTGGGGCAGGCCCCGATCCCAACAGATGTGCTGCCGGGAGTGCCCCAGGCCTGTGCGATCCCCCCAGCCGCCCTCACCGCAGGCCAGCTCGTCCTCGCCCTGGGGGCAGTCGTGCGAGCCGTCGCACACCCGGGAGACATTCACACACATGCGGTTGTTGCAGACGAAGAGGCCTGGGCAGGGCGGGATCTCGGTGGATCCTGCCAGGGAAGGAAGGGGACATCAGTGACCCTGCTCCGGGGCACGGGGGAAGGCGCAGGACCACCCTGGCTGGCACTAGGGTGGGGTGTCTGCTGCTGCCTGGGGCAGGGGGCTTCCCTGCATGACCAGCCCCTGACTGGGTCATCGGTGGGAACTGAAGCCAGGCCCTGCCCATGTCACTGGGTGGGGCCTCGCGGCCAGAGTCTAAAGGCGAGTGGGCTGGGCCCAGGGCAGCGAATGGAGCCGTTGCCCACTCAGCGGGCTTGGCTCTGTGCCCCAATGGGAGCCCGGCTCAGGGGAGAGGAAGGGGGACAGCAGTCTGCGCTGGGGGGGCCCAGGGGGCCCAGGACGGGGAGGCGAGGGACAAGGAGAGGAGGAAGGGCCCCAGGAGGCGTGGGCTGGGTCTCCCGGGCAGGGCCGGGGCCGGTGCCGGGCTCACCGCAGTTGTCGGTGCTCTCGTCGGACTGGTCCCAGCACTGGGGGATGCCGTCGCACAGCTGCCCGTAGGGGATGCACTCGGCGGTGACGGCGCATGTGTGCTGGTCCAGGCCGCAGGTCCGGTTGCACACTAGCTCGTCGCTGCCATCCAGGCAGTCGGCCTCGTCGTCGCACACCCAGCCGCGCGGCCTGCACTCCCCGCTGCCGCAGTGGAACTCGTAGCGGCCGCACGGGGGTGCTGTGAGGGGAGACCAAGGGAGCCCTCAGGGCTAGGTCCTGCAGGGGCTGGGGGGTTCCTACAGGGAGACCCCGGGGACAGGACCCAATGGCAGGCTCGTCCCCTGCTCACTGCACTACAGCCCCGATGCCTCAATCCCAGCAGGGGGTGCTGTGCGGAGCGAGGCAGGGCGCTGGCTGTGGGGGGAGCTCCCGGCAGGGGGCACTGTGGGGGGGGTGCTGGCTGAGGGGGGAGCTCCCGGCATGGGGCACAGTGGGGAGGGGTCGGGTCACTGGCTGTGGGGGGAGCTCCGGGGAAGGGACGCCTTGGGAGGGGTCGGGGCGCTGGCTGTGGGGGGAGCTCCCAGCAGGGGGCTCTGTGGGGAGGGGGGGTGCTGGCTGAGGGGGGAGCTCCCGGCACGGGGCACAGTGGGGAGGGGTCAGGGTGCTGGCTGTGGAGGGAGCTCCGGGGAAGGGACGCCTTGGGGAGGGGTCGGGGCGCTGGCTGTGGGGGGAGCTCCCAGCAGGGGGCTCTGTGG
>NW_027424848.1:0-5000 GCF_003597395.2 Chelonoidis abingdonii
CTGCGGCGGCGAGAGGGGCGCGGTTCCGGGGGACGATGCTCCGGCCCTGCTGTGGCGAGAGGGGCGCGGCTCCGGGGGACGATGCTCTAGCTCTGTGGTGGCAGGGCAACCTGTGTGTGAGGAGCCAGGGAGGGAGGAGGGGTCCTGCTGCCGCTCCGAGTCTCCCCAGGGCAGTGCGGGGGTTCCCCGCCCGAGTGGGCTGTGCAGGGCGCCGTGGGGCTGGGCAGGGGGCGGGATCCCAGCTCACACGCTGATGGGGCAAGTGGCTGGGCAGCCCGAGCTGCTAGGGAACTGCCACCTCCCCCTCCTGCCCCCGGTCCCAGCCCGCGGTCCCAGCCCGCCAGGCACCTCCCCCGCCTCAGCCCTGCGGTGTCTGCCCTGGGCGGGGAGAGGCAAAGCCTGGCTCCGAGCGAGGGACCCTGCCCAGCCGTGGAACCCCCACGGCTTGGGCACCTGGGGGGTCAGTGTCCATCCTCTCAGCTCTGTCTGCACGAGGCTGGGGAGGCAGCTGTCAGCAGCTGCCCATCTCAGCCCTTGCACCTCCCATCCCGCTCGCAGCCCCTCCACTTGTACCTCCCCCTATCGCTCCTTCGCCACACCCTTTCCCCTTGTACTCTCTCTTCACCCGCACCTCTCCCCTCGTACCCTCCCCCAGCTCTCTCCTCCCGCACTTCCCTCTTCCCCTGCACCTCTTCTCTCCCAACCCTCCTGATCCCCTCTCCTCCTCTACCCACCTCCACGAGTACATCGCACCCTGCTTCTATGCCAGTGTTAGAGCCTCCAAGCACCCCCACACCCGCTCCTCTGCCTGAACCCTCTTTACTAGGTCCTCATCCCTTTCTGAGTACAAGGTTTGAGGGTTAGTCCTGGGAATAAAAGGAAATAAAGGAAGTTCTTCTTCACACAGCACACAGTCAACTTGTGAAACTCCTTACCTGAGGAAATTGGGAAGGCTGGACTATAACAGCATTTAAAAGGGAACTGGATAAATTCATGGAGGTTAAGTCCATAAATAGCTCTTAGCCAGGATGGGTAAGGACAGGGCCGGCTCTACAGTTTTCGCCGCCCCAAGCAGCGGCCAAATTGCCGCCAGACAGCGGGCAGTTCCTGTGCCCTTAGGGCGGCAGGCGCGTTTCTGCGGCGGTGGCAATTCAGCAGCAGCTTCTATGTTTAGCTGAAGCCGCCGCGGACAACTAAACATATAAGCTGCTGGCGAATAGCTGCCACTGCGGAAACGTGCCTGCCGCCCTAAAGGTGCATGGACTTCCCCCGCCAGCTGCAGCAGCAATTTGGTGTGCTACTTTGGGGCGAAAACACAGGGACTGCCGCCCCTTGCAGAATGCCGCCCCAAGCACCAGCTTGGAATGCTGGTGCCTGGAGCCGGCCCTGGGTAAGGAATGATGTCCCTAGCCTCTGTTTGTCAGAGGATGGAGATGGGTGGCAGGAGAGAGATGACTTGATCATTGCCTGTTAGCTTCACTCCCTCTGGGGCACCTGGCATTGGCTACTGTCGGTAAACAGGATATCAGGCTAGATGGACCTTTGGTCTGACCCAGTATGGCCATTCTTATGTTCATATGTCCATGTGCCTTCCACGTGCATATGGAGCACTAAAGATGAGGTTTCAGGGAATGGGGGGGTGAGATTTATACTAAAGTGCAATAAAAATAGAAGAAACAGTTTGATCCCCACTGCAAGTGTAAACGTGGATTGCTGTGGTGAACAAGGTGGTCATGTTTGAGGGGGGAACCCAGGGCTGGGGTGGCAGGGGGTGGAGGCAGCCCAAAATTTTTTTTGCTTGGTGGCAAAAAACCTAGAAGCCGGCCTGCCTATTCCCTTCCCCAATAAAGTGCTCTTGCGTTTAAACCCTTGGATTCCAGTGCTGCGGTGGGAGAGAAATGTTGCCCAACAGGGCACCAGGGTCGTACATGTAGTTCCAGGTTTCTGTGATGCATGATGGTTTAACTTTTTAGAAGAACTCCTAGAAAATTGAAAACTGAGCCCTTTTTGCTGATGACAGCCCCTGGCAGAAGGCGTTAACCTATGTAAGCAGGTTTGCGTGAGCGCGCTTCTGATTTCAGTATGAGCTGGAAGAGACCTTCAGGACCAGACTGTTGTTTAAAACATGCCCATTCTGCCCTAGGGAGCAGGTGTCTAGGTATGTGGATGTGTAAAGAGTCCTGAGGCTGTTTGACTTACTTGCTCTCTTTTAGGGGTTGCAGCCGAAGAAATCCTTTAAACTCAAGCATGAGTCTTTTCTGTGCCAGCTTGCGTGATTTCTAAAGGCTGACATCAGGCTGGGCAAGGGCTAGGAGTGAGAGCATAAAGTGTGTTGGTGTGGAATGGTGGCCAGGGACACTGTGTTTCCTGTGAGGTTCTCCACAACTTTGCTCAAATCTGTAAAAGCTGGGTTAAAGTGCAACACAAATCAGAAAATCATTTTGTGCGGAAGCAGGGAGCAACAGTAAGGGCAGTGCAGTAGAGAAGAGTGGCCTAAGCGGTGGCAGCTTGAGTCATTTACAGAGGCAGCGCAGAGGAATTGCTACCTCCCCCACCCCCACTCCTGGGTGGAGATGGATCCTGTGAACGCACCTCTAGGTCTGGGCTAAACCAAGGACAACAACAGTGAGCAGGTTGCACGGGCAGGAGAGGCCAGTTGAGTGGGAGGGCGACATTCATTTTGTCAGACTTTTCACACTGGCTAGGTGGGGAAACAGAGGCAAAGGACACTGCCCAAGCACTGTGAGGGACTGTTTGCTTCTGGTCACATGCTTTGGAATTGGTGCATGGTGTTTTCCCAAATTAATGCTGGTCCCTTTCTCTTTTATAATGGTTGGCTATGGTGACTAGATTGCTCAATTTTATAGAACAGCCTGATTTTTGGGTCTTTCTTATATAGGCTTCCTATTTACCCCAACCCCCTGTCCAATTTTTCACAACTTGCTATTCTGGTCACCCTAGGGTTGACTTTGTTATACGTAAATTCAGGGCTTCCGAGTTAGGGAAATGTTGCCCACGTTAGAGGTGCCAGGACTGGATAGGTTTTAACCAGATTACTGCGGTGGGGTTTGAGACAGTTGTATTTTTGCAGATAAGCACAGCGAGACTGGGTCAGACCAATGGTGTCATCTAGCCCAGGTATCCTGTCTTCTGCAGTGGCCAAGCCAGGGCGTCAGACGGGAATGAACAGAAACAGGGGAACCATCAATGTGAAATCCACCCCGTCATCCAGTCCCAGCTTCTGGCAGTCAGAAGCTCAGTTTTGCATCCCTGGACCATCCTGGCTAGAAAGCCATTGATATGGACCTGTCCTCCATAACTTCATCTACTTTTTTAACCCCGGTTGTTATAGTCTTTGGGCCATCACAAACATCCTTGGCAACAGAGTTCAACGGGCAGACTGTAATGTGTATGTGAAGAAATACTTCTTCTGGTTGTGTTTAAAACCTGCTGGCATAGTAATTATAATTGGGTGACCCCAGCTTTGTTATATGAAGGATGTCAATAACGTTCCTGAATATTCCCTATTCTCCACACAAGTGCACGATTTTACAGACCTCTGTCATCATCCCCACTTAGTTGCCTCTTTTCCAAGCTGAACAGTCAGTCTTTTTCATCTTCTTCCCCACATGCAAGCTGTTCCATTCCTCTAATCACTTTATGTTGCCCTTCTCTGTACCTTTTCCAATTCGAATATATCTTGGTTTGAGATGGGGGGACCAGATCTGCACGTAGTATTCAAGGCATATGCATTACCATGGATGTATATAGTGGCATTTACAAGTTTTTTTCTGCTTTGCTGTTGCACCAGTGTTTCAGACTATTGCTATTTGATAGCTGAGGCTAGAATTAAATCTTTCTTCAGTGTAAGCTGCTGTGGAAAAGGGTTTTCTTGTTACCTTCAATAACCAGCGCCTCTGGATATTTTCAATTCAATTCAAAATCACAGTCAGCCAACCAATGCGAGCTCTTATAAAACATTCAACATTTCCCCTGGTTCTGGATTCTCAAGGCGAAAAACTGTGTCTTCATAAACTGCACTTCCGTGGAGTATAAAGAATGTTAGCGTATTTTTGCGGACTGTCTTCAATAAATCAAAGTGGTTTAAAAATCTAGGCTTGCCTTCCCTTCCCGACCAGACGATATTAAAGAAGATACCTGACATGTTTCCAGTTGCTTTGTGAAGTTTGTTGCAATTCAAATCTTGCAAAATACTTGCTTCATTCTGATCCATTCTGAAGTTTGCAAAGCTCAAGTGCTTTGGAGAACACTGAAAAGTGTCATTGATGAGATCCTGCTACCTTTGTTGCCTGTTTGACTTGCTGTTGCTCTTCCGAGTTTACTCCTGACACCATTGTCATGCTCCTGTCCAGCATATAGACTGCGCTTATTGCTTATTTGCCTTATTCATACTAGGATGTGTTCATTTCATAAGATCTGTTAATGCTCCGCCAAGCTATGGCTAAGATTACTTAAATATGGGCTTTTACATACAGTGCCCCCTGGTGACGGACAGTACAATGCAGTTTAGCATTCCAATTGCCGCAGTTCTTTTAGCCTAATCCAACACATTTCTTCTAGTGATGATTTTACTGACCTTTATGAAGTTGAATATTACAGGCTGAGTTGGACTTTTCTGTCCTGGCTTGGTACTAACTAGCCTGACCTCTCATCACTGAAGATTTTGCTAGGAAGGCCTGGAAGCCTTGCAAGGGCAGAGATTCCAGGCAACAGGTGGAGAGAAATCCAGAAGACCCCAGAGAGCCATGAGGGGCCATGTGCCCTTCATGCCATTGAGTGTATAGGGTTTGCCAAGTTGGCTGCTGTAGTCGTTGGCACTTGTGAAAACAAAGTGTAAACTGGGAGGGGCAAAGCCAGAGCATTGAATACAGCGGGGTTTGGTCTGCTTTGAGCAAGGGCGTTGGACTAGGTGACCCTTTGAGTCTCTTCCAATGCTAATCTTTCTATGATTATTGAAAAACAGCCAGCCACTCCTTGCA
>NW_027424849.1:0-3714 GCF_003597395.2 Chelonoidis abingdonii
CCCTGAGGCACCCCCCCACCCCAGCTCACCCCTGCTCCACGCACAAGCACCAGCACCCCGAGCAAGTTGTCGCTGCTTCACTTCTCCTGCCTCCCAGGCTTGCGGCGCCAATCAGCTTAGGCATCGCAAGCCTGGGAGGCGGGAGAAGTGGGGCAGCCATGGCGTGCTTGGGGAGGAGGCAGGGCAGGGGTGAGCTGGGGTGGGGAGTTCCCCGGCGTGTCGTCCCCCCCCACTTGCTGCAGGTGGCCCTCTTCACGCTCCCCTGCCCCGGCTCCCTCCACCTAAATGTCGGCGGCAACCGGGGCAGCCGAAGATCCAGCCGCCGCAGTCGCTGCCAAAGAAACTAGCGCCCCCCAAATCGGTCGCCTAAATGGTTGCACCGGCCCTGGAAGTCAGTGCCAACTACAATTTCATACAGACAATGACTTGTTTCTACAGCTCTCTAGACTCTACACTAAAATGGAAGGACAATCGTTATGTTCCAGTGGATTTATTGGATAATCACATGGTGAAAGTGAGAAAGTCAGCAATTGTTCAGTAACCGCCTGGGGCTGTGACACTTCTGTATTTTTAGGTCTGATTTTGCAAGTCATTTTTAAGTTAGGTGAAACTCAGGGGTGTGCAGGACCAATTAGACTCCTGCCAGGGGCCCACCAGTCTGGGAAGGTTGAGAGCCCCCTGCTCCGCCCGCTACGTCACGCTGCCTCCTGCCTGCCTGGGCGTCGCTGCCCCAGCAATGCCACGTGCGGCTATTCTGCATCTTTCTCAACATGGTGGTTGGCAGAGCGGTGCCTGGCACCCCAGGGCCTCTTCCAGAGCCATTGTTCTTTGCGCTGCCACAGGGAGGGCCAGGTGACGTCGCTAGATCTTCACCGGAGGCTCGTTCTGAAGCATAGATACTGGAACTAGGGGTGCTGGGGATGCGGCAACACCCCCTGGCTGGAAGTGGGTTCCATCATATACAAGGTTCACAGTTGGGTTCAGTGGCTGTCAGCCCCCCACCCCACTGTACACATTGTCCCAGCCCCCCTCTTCCGAAGCTGCTGTAACTAAATGGATCACAAAAAGGGAGACAAAATGCACTGGTACAACGAATTCTGGCCATGCGACAGACCAGCGTGTTTCTGTGGGCACGACTCCGTGCGTGTGCTTGGTGTTCGAGCGATTGGGTGAGTGCCTGTGTGGGAGTGAGCTACTGGACTCTGTGTGTGCAAGTGAGCCTGAGCATGTGTGCGACCAGAACACAAACACACACACACACGCACCCCAGAATCTCATCCAGTCACCTGCCTCCTCAAGTGGGTCTTCTGACTTTCAAGCCGGATGATTGGTATGAGGATTGGGGGCTGCTGAGATGGAGACTGCTCGTGCTAGGCTAAACACCACCAGAGATCGGGGTAGTTAGGATGCTCCCATCCCTGTGGGGCTGATGGAACGCGGTCAGTTACGATCTTTTTGTTCTGTGTTTGTACTGCGCCTGACACAACGGGGGCCCGCTCCAGAACTGGGCTCCCAGGCTCTATGGTGAAACAGATCATCATAATAAGTAGCAGGAGAAGGAAGAGCTGGTCCGCTGGGTCTCCTCCGCTGGCTTCTAAGATTACATGAGCTCTTGCTGAGTTATTTTTCCATTGCATTTTTATTGCATCACCTATTTATTTCCTGTCGCATTTTTGTCCCTGCGCCCTGTCCTAGGAGCTAAGCTGCTGTTGAGGAAGGTACGGGCAGAATAAAATTAAGATTCAATGATCATTAAAGCTGGGCAGGAATTTTTCAACAAAATAATTTTTTCCTCAGAAAATGTCCGTTCGTCAGAGCTGAAACCGTTTTCAGGAAAGGCTCGGTTTGGACTCATTTCGAAAAAAGACATTTTAAAAAGTTTTGGGGGAAAAAAGAGTTTGTTTTTCAGTTCAAAGCCATTTTCATTTAGAAACCTACATTGATTTAAGGTAAAAAAAAAATCCTTTGGTTGACCTGATCCCATTTTTTTAATTTTATTTTATTTTCTGTTCTTGAAAAATTTCTGAGATTTTGATTTTTCATCCCTGTCTGGAATGGGAAAATATTTCAACAATTCTCATGCAGAAACTAGTTTTCCACCTGGCTATAGTTATAATGTCTTTTCAAAGTGCCCCTCACTGTAGTATCTGAGCAGGTCCTGTCCTTTTCAATTGCACATGCCTGGGGTGATGGTGGGGGTAGTGGGATGTCCTGGCTGCTGCGGCGACCTCCGTGTCAGAAGCGAAATGGATGCCAGCCTGAGCTTTGTTTATAATCATTTCTGCCACATCATAACCCCGCAGTAACATGAGCAGGAAGAGAGCTCTCCTGACTGCTATGCCCAGCTGTCTGACACGGGCACTGGGAGTGAGAGTGGCTGGCACGGGGACCGCTGCCTCCTACTGCCCTACTTTCTGCAGTCGGGTTTGTGAAGGCACCAGACCGTGCCTGTGCTGTTTCCAGTCCTCCCCCAGGCTGGCAGCCTCCTTGCTGTGCCTGCTGGAGCCAGGAAGCTGTGTGTGTGTGTGTGTGTGCGAGAGAGAGAGAGAGAGAGAGATTGTGTGTGAATGTGTATTTGGATTAAAACACACACAGTGCCCTGGACGTGCACCAACATGTTGCTAATCCAGGCAGTGCTGCTACTGCTGCTATAGGGATGGCAACCTGGGATTCTGGTGCCCCAAGGAGGGGCAGAGACGCGGGGCTGGGTGGCGCCGGGGGAAGAAGCTTCTGCCTCATTTTCTAGCCCAGCAGTAAAGTGCAAAGGGGCCACCTGCAGGCCCTGGGGCAAGCTGACAAGAGCACAGCTCAGGTCCTGGGGTCTTCGCTCAAATCCATTCTGCCCCCCCTGGGATGGGGCAGCCTCTTCGTCGCTCACTCCAGGAGGGGCCCATCTCTGCCTAATTTCCAGGACCCCTCCCCGACTCCCCATCCCTTGTGATGTCGGATTCTTGCCACCATCTCAAAGCTCTGCCCCACCCTCATCAGCACTGACCCCCCCACCCCTTCCCCGCTGCTCAGCCAGTGTTCCCAGCCTCACCTGTCTCGCCCCAGCCTCACCTGTATGACCCCAGCCTCACCTGTCATGCCCTAGCCTCACCTGTCTCACCCCAGCCTCATGTGTCTCACCTCAGCCTCACCTGTCTTGCTCCAGCCTCACCTGTCTTACCCCAGCTGCACCTGTCTCACCCCAGCCTCACCTGTATCACTCCAGCCTCATCTGTCTCGCCCCAGCCACACCTTCCAGCCACTGGTGTCTCTGTGCTGATGGCCCCTGGTGCCCCAGGCAGGGACCCACCTTCCTGAATGCAACCACTAGCCCCTCCTAAAACCCCCTCTTGATTCAATGAAAAGTGAATTGAAAATCCCTATTTTCTAGGCCTCTCTTCTCCCGGGATGGGGGCGGTTCTGGGCCCCTCTTCCCCCGGGAGGAGGCCGGCTCTGGGCCTCTCTCCCCCCAGGACGAGGCCAGCTCTGGGCCTCTCTTCTCCTAGGGATGGGGCCGGCTCTGGGCCTCTCTCCGCCCTGGAATGGGGCCGGCTCTGGGCTTCTCTTCCTCCCGGGATGGGGCTGGCTCTGGGTGTCTCTCCCCCCGGGATGGGGCCGGCTCTGGGCCTCTCTCCCCCCGGGATGGGGCCGGCTCTGGGCCTCTCTCCGCTCTGGGATGGGGCCAGCTCTGGGCCTCTCTCCCCCCGGGATGGGGCCGGCTCTGGG
>NW_027424849.1:5002-13458 GCF_003597395.2 Chelonoidis abingdonii
GCCCCCATCGCCCGTTCCACCCCGGAGCGGACCGACAGTGAAACACTAAATACGCCGCCTTCCTCCTGGTATGACAAACAGGCAGAGGGGGGGGAGACTTTTGGATCTAGACTGCTAGCCCTTACAAGCCGCTCATCCACGCAAGCTCGAAGCAGCAGGGCAAATAAGAATATAAAAACAAGGAGCCCCCCCAACCTCCCACCCTACAAAAACCCACCCAGCCGGCAGCCAAACGAGAGCAGAGCGAAAGAAGAAACCTGAAATGACACGAGATGCTATCACCAGGATGAAATTGACCACCAACTACCAGGTCCTTGCATCCTTAGCAGCGCTCCCGATTGCGTCATGCGGGATCCGAGGGTCTCTTGTGGTTCCCCGCTTTCCTCCCCCTCTCCTCTTTCTCTCTCCTTATTTGCTCCAACAAGCTTTTTCAAAAATTCCAAGGAAGGGCGGAGAGATAAAAGAGGCAGCATCTGGAGCATCTGAGAGGTCTGCAAGGGGGGAGTGCGTGCGAGAGAAGAATTTTCCCATACTGACCTTGGATTCTCCAGGTGGGCCATGTCCAGGGACTGGAGGCCTGAGGGAGGGAGGAAGAGGGAGGAAAAGGCAAAGGGAGGGGGGATTCAAGGGGAACCCGGAAGCAGCTCTGGTCAGCCTGCTTGGAGTTCCAGGAAGGAGGATGCAGCCTGGCCGTAAACTGCTAAGTTCCAGCTGAGGCCTTGGTTGGTGTGGGACTGGCCCTGGGCTGCTGATTGGTGTGCAGTGCTGAGATCACATAGCCATTCCTGGTAGATCCAGAAAGATGGGAGGGGAACAAGCGATGAAAGGCAGAGATGAGAAATTCAAGGTCACAGAAAAAGAGCAAGTTTCCAGAGATCCTTGCAGCCATGCATCCCCCAGCTCGACTCCTTATTATGAGCACCGAACAAAGCCTGATTTCGAGGTCGCTGACCACCCACGGGCTGCCCCAGGGCAAGGGGAGACCATGATGCTCAGCACCTGTAAGAAGTCAGCTCGATCAGTGTAGACTTGAGTGACTGCTTTATGCACCTGAGTTTGGGGGAGGGGGGAGAATGGGGGGGTTATGATGGTGGAAAGTGTCTTCAACGTGGGGTGTTTATAAACGTATCTGAAAGACTGAGGGGGGGGGGTTGGTTAGAGAGAGAAATGCACATGCAGTTCGCTGTGCTTGGTAGAGTCCAACCCACCCCCCGGGTTTGAACCCACCCTGCGTTATTAAAATCCCCCTCCCAGCACGAGGCTAGCAACACTTTAAACATTAATAAGCCGCCCTCACCCTCCCTCCTGTTTTCAATCAATAAATTAATAACGATAATGAAAAAAAAATCCCACCCCGGCTCCTCTCTTCTGAGCCAATGCTCAGCAGTCGCCTGGGATTTCACTTTAACCCTTCCTGGCCTGGGCTTCTGGAAAGGTAACACGGGTTTAAAATCCAGGCTGCGGTTCAGATTTGAGCCTCTCCGCTCTGGAGTCTGGTGGGGCTGCGTTTCTCCATGGTGGGGAGAGCCTGCCCCATAGTGAGCTGGCTGAAGCAGTGGCTTTCCCTGGATGGAGCTGTGCCAGGGGGTCTGCAGCCCCACAGGCCTGGCTGGGTTCCCAGCCTTGCTCAGGTTCAGTGGGATCGGCTGACTCCTGGGTTGGGTTGGGAGAGTCGGGCCTTTGGCCTGGTCCCTGCTGCGCCCGCCCTGGGCAGGGTCCCACCCTCTCACCTTGGTCAGTTTTATCCCTGGGACTCGCCACATCCAGCCTGCCTTCATTCCGCTCTTCATTCCCTGGCTGCCCCGCGCGTCCCTTCTCGCTCGCTCCCCAGCTCCTCGTTTACGGTTGTTCTTTCCTGCACCCCTGCTCTCCTCCATAGACCCCGATTTCTTTCCTCTTTTCTCCTCGCTCCTCTTTCTGCCTCTAGGATCCCACCTCCATCTCTCTCCGTCTTCCCCCTCCCCCCAACATGCACACAATTCCTTTCCCTCCTTTCCAGGGGCCTTTTCTTTCTTAGACTGGAGCACTAGGCCCCTGTTGGGTTCGATGTTTCTGCCCTTCTGAGGCATTGGAGCCAGGGCTAAAATGGACAGACCTCTGCCCCCTCCCCCTGCCCCACATATGTGCACCTTTCCCCTCTCCACTTGAACTGAAATTGCCCCATTGCCCCTGGAGGGGGCCCTGGCTAATGCTCTGGCCTCTGTCTGAGAACCAACCGGGGGGGTGGGGGAGGGATGTGTGCATCTCTAACACCCTCGTGTTCGTAGGGCTGGAAGGAGGCTCTCCTAGAAGTGACTGTGTGTTGGGTGATTAGTTTGCAGGGCCATAATGGAAGCGTCTCTGGAAGGGAGGGACAATTGCCTCTCAGAGCCATCAGACCCCTCTCCAGATCCATTATTTGACACTGGCTTTGGACTCCCAGCTCTGCTCCCTGAGGCTGGGAACTTGTTCCTTCCCCAAAGCAAGATGGGTTCTGGGAAGCAGTTAGCCAGATGAGAGAGACCCCAGGTGCTGCAGGTAGTGGCGATTCAACGGGAGGCGCTCGCCCCCACCCCCAAGTCTGTACTGGCCCCAACGCCTCCGCTGGGGGCTCTGGTCACTGCTACTGGAGGTACTGACACAAAACCAGGGTCCTGAGGCTCTCTGTGGCATTAGAGCTCCCCTGGGATTTCCATGGCACTCAAGGAGGCTAGCACCAGAGTCCTGGTGAAATCCTTGGGCAAGCAGCATCCCGCTCCCTTACATGTGCACTGCACCTTTCTGCTGGATCTAGTATTCTTCACTTCCCATCTTGAACGACTGGGCAGGCCTAGCCATGCTGCTGTTTAAAACAGTGACTGCGCCTCCACCCCAGAGGTGGCAGCATTTCAGTGGCGGATGAAGCGGCTCCATTTGCGAACCACTTTGACACTAAGGGAGCTGCCCGAGATCGATATGAATCGCTGCCAAAGCAGATGTATGAGCCACTGGGCTGTAATTTTCTGTGTCTTTCTGCCTCCCGACTGCTCTTCCTGGGGACTGAAAATCCATAGGCATCAAAAGGTCGCTTCTCCCATTGACGTGCCTCCTGGTAACGGTGATGGGAGCAACGCAGACCCACGGGGCATTAGACGCTTCCCTTCTGATAACGCCAAGGAGCCTGCAGTGGGGCAGGGACAGAGAGGAAGGAATTTAGCCCTGCCCTACACTCAGACCTGCACAGCTCTGGTCCTAACTTCTATACCTGCTCCAGAGGGCTCCTAGGGGCTTTTGAGGGCTGTCACATCATGGGAGCACAGGTCAACCTTGGCCACGCTTCCACCCACCTGGAACGGCCCCGGAATCCCACTTCTGCTCGCTCACCCCCTGGCTCACCCCTACACTCATGGGGTCTGGGGCCCTCCCTTCTGCCTCAGAGCCCCTTGGTACCACCCTCGCTGGGGCAATGGGCAACAATGAATTGAGCCTCGCATGTCTAGGGAGTTTGGGGGTGTTTAATTCTATGCCCATCTTGCTTGGGTTCCGTGTGGTGCAGCCAGATCTGTGAGCCTGACCAGCCTTGCCCCTGAAGGTCCCAGATATTAGCCAGAAGGCCCTTTCATCAGATAAAAGAGTTGGCCACTTGGTCCGGCTAAAAGGAACTTCTCTTGGAGGAGTTTGACATCTTATATAAATATGACAGCATTACATCTCCTAACCCCTGCCCCTGGGAGGCGAGATCTTATACAGGGGCTTTGCACAATTCGATCTTTTTTTTTTAAATCATTTGATGGATATTGATTTTTAATGTATTTTTAATTTTTATTAATTTAAATATTCAGTTATGGGAAATTGCAGGGGGTGGGGGGAGTTCAGACCATGATGATTTAATGTTGAGATTCAAAAAGTTAAAGCTCTCTGACCATCCCCTCCAGACATGGTTGGCATCCCATGTCGAAATGTCCGAAGTAAATATCGGTAAATGAAACTCGAATCCGTTCTCAAGCCACGTTTCCCCTACTTTCCCTATCTGTACACGTTGATTATTAGCAACGGAAATATTGGGCATGTCTGCAGCAAAATTGACATTTACCAATAAAAATCGAATCCTTCCAAGACTAATTATATCCATTAAACCCGTGGTTTTCAACCTGTGGTCTGCGGACTCCTGGGGATCTGCAGATTATTTCTAATGGGTCTGCAAAAGGTTGTTGTTCCTATAGAATAGTGGTTTGCAACCTCTGGTCCACGCAGATTTACAACGGGATCTGTACCGCCACTCAGGCTTTGTTAGAGGTCTGCAAATGAAAAAAGGCTGAAAGCTACTGCATCAAACAGATGGGGAAATGAGAGAGGCCCAGTGACTTATGCAGTGTCACACAGTGAACTGGGGGCAGAGCCAGGAATGAAATTCAGGAGTCTCGACTCCTAGCCCCCTGCCCTAACCAGCAGCCCCCATGAGCTGGGATCGCCCCAGAGTCTGGGCTCCCAGTACTCGGCTCTCACCACTAGAGACACGTTGAAGGTTCAGTGTAATATCCCCACTGCACCCATTTGGGACTGCAGGTTTGCAGATCCAGAGGAGCCCTTAAGAGTAGCATCCTCCTGGGGCAGACAAACCTCCCTGTGGCCGGGTGCTTCCCGTCCTGTGACGGTCTGAGCCTGTGCTAGGGACCTCACTTCCGCAAGGCGAGTAACTCGTCTGTGAACGTTCGCTCCAGCCTGGGAACAAGGCAGTTGAAGTCCCAACCCAAGGATGGGCTGGGCCACGCATTTCCCACCAGCGGGGCAGTGGGACTGGCTGGCTCGGAGGATCGCTAAGAGACCGGGGCTGTGGCTACACTGTGATTCGACCCCCGTGCCTGGCCTGGGTCAGCTTGCGCTCGGGGACTCTTCCCCCATCGCATGGTCCCAGGGCCTCGCGCTCCAGCCCAAACGGGGCTGTCCCACAGCCTGAGTCAGCTGACATGGGCCGGCCCAGCTGTGGGTATTTAATTGCAGTGCAGACATGCCCTAATCGACCTTTCACCTCTGGGTCACCAGAGGTTCAAATACAGCCCGGCAGGGATTTAAAGCTGATGGCAGGGGGAGCAGCTGGAGGCTTGTAGGGGAGGATTTGGTGGGTGCCTGTCAGTTTCCTAGCAGGCAGGTGTCTCTCCCATAAAGACCATTGTCTCCCTCAGTGCCGATTATCCCCTTGTCCTCAGCTCTAGGATTAGCAGCACAGAGGCGTCTCCTTTGTCATGTCCTTCCAGGCATGGGGCAGCTGCCTTGGGAACTTGTAGCAGTACCAGGGCTAACTTCCAGTCTGGTGTAACTCCATCAGGGCCACCTGGCAGGGGGGGACAAGTGGAGCAATTTGCCCCGGGTCCTGCAGGGCCCCCCACGAGAATATAGTGTTCTATAGTATTGCAACTTTTTCTTATGGAAGGAGCCCCTGAAATTGCTTTGCCCCAGGCCCCCTGAATCCTCTGGGCGGCTCTGAACTCCATGCAACCTCGCTGAAATCAACAGAGCTGCTCCCAGGCAAAATTTGGCCACTTGACAGTCCCTGACTCTAGCTGTTGCTTGTCGTCATTATTAGCATTCCTCTCCAGAGGGTCCAGTGGAGACTGAAACCTCATTATGGTGGGCGCAGTGAGAGACAGTCCAGGCCCGTGTTGTTACATTTCATTAGCCAAAAAGTGGGGAGGGGAAACTGGGGCACAGAGAGGCAAAGCGGCTTGCCCGAGATCACGCTGCAGTTCAGAGGCAGGAACAGAATCCAGGTGGTCCCAGGGCACCAGACCACACTGCCCCTCGCTTCTGTCTGCTCTTCGGAGGAGTCGTCAGTGGTGACAGCTGGGATGTTGGCCTAGCAACCCCCCTCTCCACTCCATCCCTGGGCCGAGAGGTTTTGAGTCGGTATTAAAGATGGGAATTACTTCCACTGGGGGGAAAGTGAGGCTGGCTGAGATGGGCTGGAGCAGTCGCTGTTGGTCTGATTCGGCTTCCTTAAGTGAAACCAGGTAAAGGGAGTAGACGCAACCAGCTTGTGTCTCTTGCTGCCTCTTCCTTGCAACCTGCCTGACGGGGAGGGGAACAGAGCGCGGTGTGATCAGCCCATTCTGGGACCTGGCAAACTCGTACCAGCGTCAGGCTGTTCAGGGCGTGGCATTTAGCTGCCTCTCTGGTCACGGGCACACTGTGGGGTTGTGAAGGGGCAGGCTTGCCCGGCTAAACAGAAGGCAAGAGAAAAATGTAGGGTGGGAAAGGAAAAAGGCCCAGGAGGGAGGGCCAGGCAGTAGGAGTCGGTCTCCCCCTCCAGGCGGCCAGTGATAGGATCTGGCTCCCTTCTCTGGGCCAGGCGCTCTGAATTCCCTTTCAAGCAGCCTTTGGACTCATTCGTCATTGTTCCCTGCTGCCTTAGTCTTGGGTGACCGGATGTCCTGATTTTATAGGGACAGGCCCGATTTTTGGGTCTTTTTCTTATATAGGCTCCTATTACCCCCCACCCCTGTCCCGATTTTCCACATTTGCATCTGGTCGCCCTACCTTAGTCTGGTACCCAGCGGCAGCAGCCCCCTGCGCTGTGTCTCCGTGTGCTGGGAAACCTTCCTGCCCGCTGCAGGGGAAAGGCCGGGCCTCTGTGGCCAAGTGCCTCTTCTGTATGTGTCCCATTGCAAAGAGCTTAGAACCCTGTCCTGGCCATGGTGCAACCTGGTGCCTTGTCTCCTGACCCCTAGGGGAGTTTTGCTGCTGACTTCCTGGTGATCAGGATCCGGCACACGGTGCAGTGGAGGAGGGGTGCAGGGAGGCGAAGCGGAGTGACCCAAGTGGAGGCAGGGCAGCAGGACTCTCCTGTGGATTTTTGCTCACCGTCAGGGTGTCATCTGAAAAATGCCCCCTTGTGCCCTGTTGGGGTGATGTCCAAGGCACACATCCTGGCCCATGCTCCAGCAGGGTCTGTGGCCGTGACTCTCGATCCGCAGCCTGTAATGCTGATCTGTAGATAAGGGGTGTAAAGCGGTGAGACTTTCTTGATTTCAGTGCTGTGTTGATTATCAGCTGAGGGTTTGGCTTGAGACGTCCGGTTTTACCTATCTACTTGGCTGTGCATGGCTCCCCGCCGGTGGTCTCCTGCACTGAATGGTGTATGCTAAACAAACGATATGACTGAGTGGCTAACGAATCCTGCTGCGGTCATTCTGAGACTGAGCTGCTTGGTTGTCTTGGGCAAGTCACTTCTCTGTGCCTCGGTTTCCCCATCTTTCTCCATCTGAGCTGCCTCTACAAAGTGTACTGATAGACTGGAGAGGGTTCAGAGAAGAGCCCTGAGAATGATTACAGGATTAGGAAACAGAGTGACAGACTCACACAGCTCAGTCTCTTCAGTTTACCAAAGAGAAGGTTGAGGGGTAGCTTGATTACAGGGCCTACGTATCTACAACGGGAACGTATGTTTAATAATGAGCTCTATGCGCTGGCAGTGAAGGGAATAACGTGAGCCAGTGGCTGGAAGCTGGAGCTAGACAAATTCAGCCGCAAATAAGGTGCTTGTTTTTACCAGTAAGCATCTATCCCCTGGAACAACTTACCAAGGCGGGTGGGGGCTGGGGGGTGAGGGTGGATTCCCCGTCACTGACAATTGTTAAATCAAGATCAGAGGTTTATTCTAAGACATCAGCTCTAGGGGCGTGGGTGGTGGGTGAACCCTGGGCTCAGAGAGGCTAACCTCAGGCCTGCCTCTTCTGCCCGAGGTCCCGCCCTATGCCGCCCCAGCCCCGGCCTGGCCAAGCATCCCCAGCCCCAGAGCGTGGGGCGAGTGGTGCAGGCCCAGCCCCAGAGCACTGGGTAGCGCCCCCCCCAACCCCAGAGCCCTGGGTGGAGTCCCTGGCTGCAGGCTGGCCCCCATTAACCCCAGCACAGGGGAAGAGCTGGCAGTAACAGAGCGCTGGGAAGCAGGAGGGGGCTGGGGATGCAGCATGGGCAGGGCCATGCAGGGCTGTTTGGGGGGGGCTTATCCTCCCCTGGCCTTTGATGCCTGCCGCCCAGGTCTCAGGGTTATTTGGGGGAAATCCTGGGGCCTGTGTTATCCAGGGGCTCAGACCAGATGATCACAACAGGCCATCTCTTCGCTGGCCCATGATTTCCTATAATCTCCTAGCTCCAGCCTGCAAGCCAGGCCCTGGAGGAAAGATTGTCTACTTGGGGAAACTGAGCAGAGTAGCTACTGTGGAGTAAAGCGTTCCAGGATACCTGTTCCAGAACAGCTCCCCATGCGGCCTCCCCTCTGCAATAAAAGTGACCAGAGCAATTCCTGAGCAGCTGTTGCAGTCAGCTTCCCCCTAGGACAAGCCCCTGGCATGGTGGTCACCAAACTCACCCTTCCTTCAAAAGCCGGTGCCCCTTGGCTCATGGCAGAGCAGCCGCTCAGTCCTCAAAGGCGCTGGGCCGGTCGGAGCCTTTCCTCTGCCTGTGCCCGTAATCAGCTGATGCGCCTCGTGTGGGGTGGCGGG
>NW_027424849.1:15926-18372 GCF_003597395.2 Chelonoidis abingdonii
TCCCAGGGGAGACCCGGCTTTTGATTCGAAAGGAGGAAGGCGAGAGGGCTTGCTTGAAAGGATGTATCGTGGTTCGAGCACGGGCCCAGTCGGGAGCCGAGTGCTGGAGGAAGGATAGGGAGAAGCGACGCTAACCCGAAGCTCGTCCTGGAGAGGTGGCACTTGGGACGACTATTATTGAGGCATGAAAGGCACAGCTCATCTCTTTCTACTGCTTTGTCCTTCACCATAAGGCTATGCTTGGGGCCTCCAGCCCCAGCATAAACCAAGGGAAAGACAGAGGGCTAACCAGCTAAAGGCTCTACCTTGCGGGACAACAGACAGCAGGGACAAGTAACTTCGCCCCAAGCCCAGATTGAACCTTTTGACTGCGCTTCGCACCCAACACCACTGCCACCTATGAGCTAAGGGCAGCAGCACCACTCATGCGGTAGCAGTAGCAGCTGGCTCTATCGAACTCGATACAGACGGACACAGGCACGTGACATAACAACTTGTCAAGTGAGGCCGTGTGCATGTACCTCAGTACACTACCCCGCCTAAAGGAGCTTACAGCTAAAGGCTGCCAGACGGACAGGCACTGGGTGTGGCGTTAAATATACGGTATAGTTGTGGTGAAAAGCCTCGTACCGCCAGGAGTGAAATGAGAACAGCAGGCTGGGACCAGCTTCCTGGTGAACAGGGGACGTGGAGGGGTGCTCACCCTGCTCACGCCCGTACCCTACTCCCACCCACCCCACTCCACCTCTCCTGTCCTGCTCTGCCCGCACGCCTGCCCACTGAACCCTTTCCCCAAATCCCACCACCTCTGCCGCGGGGGAGGGGGGATTTGGGAGCTGGGACCTGGCTCGGGGGAGGGAGGATGGGGAGCTTAGCAAGCGCAAGAGCCCGGGGAGGGTCTGGGAGTGAATCCTGTCCTGCCCCTGAAAGCCGCGATCTGTTCTCCTGCCCCTCTCATCTATGGGGCTCCCTGGCCCAGAGGGGCCCCCCGGATCCCTGGGAGACGGACTGGGACAGCCGGCCTAGGCTTCTGGCCCCTCGACTCCGGCCTCCAGCCCTAGGCTGGATACATCCCTGGTGGGGGCTCCTGCCGCTGCCCTCAGCGGGGTGGGGGGGGGTCGCTGTGCTGGGGAAGGGCAGCACCTGCTGAATCAGCGCCTGTCGCCCGGCCGCCCATCCCTCTGGCTCCCGGGCGCCTGACGCGGGGGAATCAGGGCCCAGCATGGACGCTGCCTCTCCCGCACACGCCCAGGTCAGATGGTGCCTTCCTGGGAGTCAGGAGCAAGTGGCCTTAGGTGCGAGCCCCCTACCATGTACACGTGGGGCTCTGCCTCCCCAGAGGTGCTTCTCCCCACTTCCCTCCACCCCGTGCCCCCCACGGCTGCTGGGATCCTGCAGGGACCCTGCATCCTGCTAGAGCCCCTGCACGGGGCCTTGTTCGTTCCACCTCTTAGGGATACCGCCCCCCCTGCACACACTCCTACTACTCCCTCTTGTCTCCCCTCCGCTTTCCTTTCTCTCTCATCCCCCTGGTCCCTCTGTGGCCAGGTGCTGTGGCGCCCACTCCAGCAGGCAGCAGAACTTTGTGCAGGCTCCTGCTTTGCCTTGATTTCTCATCCGCCTTCTGTGGGGGTCACAGATCTGCCCTTCGGGGCCTGCCCCTGCATCCTTTGGTGGCCTAAGACTCTCAGGTGGGTCGAGGCGGGTTTGGTGCACAGAAGGAAGGAAGGATCAGGCCCATCACGTTTGTGTCTCTTGGGGCTTGCCTCCACTCAGGCAGTTTGCACGTGTGGACGTCCTGGCATAGGCAGTTGTGCAAAGCGTGATGTTTGTGCAAAGCACGGCTAGCTCTGGGGCAGCTGGTCCCAGTTGGGCATGCTAGCGTGACCCCGTCTTCCATGGGTTTGTGCTGTGGTAGCTGACCAGGTGCCAACCAAAGCCAGTATGGGCAGGGCTTTGTCTGAATCTCTCCCTCTGCGTGTGCGTCTGCCTCTCTCATTGGCTGACATCCATAAGCATCCGGGCAGGTGCACGTGCGTGTCTACAGTCACACGCGTGTGCGTGTGGTTAACAGGAGCCTGAACCATGCCATACTGCAAAGGCCACTGCCTCGACTCCCAGGGGGCTGGAGTTGAAAGACCACGTGCCATCTGCAGACGGCTGATGCTGGGAGTGATTCCTGTCTGCGGCAGGAGAAAAAATGTCACCCTAAAAAAAAACAATAATAACCACGCAGCAGGTGGAGGAAGTGGCTGGCAAACGAAGGGGTGAATGCCCTCGAGGCACAGCTCTGATTTTCCCGTTCGGCCTGGCACCCGCCTGGCATGCCCTGTTTATAATGAACGAGCTGGGATGAGCAGTGTGTAGCAAAGACAACCGAGGGAAGGCTGGAGACTGACAGCGCGGTGAGTTACACCCTCATTACCGCCGGGGGGGGGGGGGGGGG
>NW_027424849.1:21988-23455 GCF_003597395.2 Chelonoidis abingdonii
TGGGGTGTTGGTTTTCATAACCATTCATCCCCAGGACATGTGGGACTGGTGGTGATACTGGGAGACTGGAGTGTCTAAGGAAATTGCTTGTGTGACTTGTGGTTAGCCCGTGGGGTGAGACCAAAGTCCTCTTTGTCTGGCTGGTTTGGTTTGCCTTAGAGGTGGAAAAACCCCAGCCTAGGGCTGTGACTGCCCTGTTTGAGCAATTGGTCCTGAATTGGCACTGAACTGCATCGTCACACCTGGCGTTCACAGCAAAGCAACTTACAAAGAAATCTGCCTGCATCTCCCTCGCGAACTTTGCCAGTCACGGCCCAAATCAATGTCCTGAGACTGCAACAAGCCCTCAGCAACTGGGGAAACCCTTGGCACAGATCTGTTTGCCTCTCTTGTACGCCCCCCACTTCTGGCATCTTTCCCCTCTCTGGGGCTCTGCCGTGGGCAGACACAGGCAGGTGAGGTAATAGCTCTCGCTGGACCAACCGCTCGGGGCTGAAGGGCTGGGGTGCCAGAAGGGCCAGTAACAGATGTTACCTCACCCATCTTGGCTGTCTCGGATCCAGGACACGACACGGCTCCACCACTGGCACAAACGTTCCCAGCGTCTCTTCGGCCTTGTCTGTGCCAGGGAGATTGGTCTGGCTGATCCCTGCCCCAGTCTGGCCAGCCCATACCACACACCCAGTGCCCAGTTTGGGCCTGTTCTGGCCAAGGCTCTGCTGTGCCCGTCTGCATCGCCTATTCTCCCGTCCGTCCCCCTCCCGCTCGCTTCCCGTTCTCATGAGCCGCGTCTCCGTCCCCCCTGCTCCCGCTGGAGTCAGCTGAGCGGCAGCTGATTCTGAGCGACTGGCAGGTTCAAGCGTGTGTGTGTGTGTGTGTGTGTGTGTGTGTGTGTGTACCCCCACACACACACACCTGGTTAAGTATTCATGACCTCCTGAAGGCAGCTCCCTGCTCTGTCCGCAGGGAAGGCAGAAGGGGCTGGGATGAGAGACTGGGGGGGGGGGCGCTTTGCGAGCGAATGTGTGTATGTAGGAACTGTGTGCACATGGGTGTAGGGGTGTTTGTAGCTGTAGGGTGTGTGTGGAGCAGTGTATGTTTTTTGGTGGTGTGTGTGTTTGTGTTAACCCTTGAGGACAAAATACACCCATAGTAATTAACACCCCAGGGTCCCAGCCCTTTTAGAGTATTAACCAGACAGTGCACTACGATGGGGGATCAGCCACTCTGCAAACCCTGGCAGGGCAGCCCCGTGTGATGGGGCGGGTTGCTTCCCCACGGGGGGGTGCAATTGTCTCAGAAGAGCTCGGCGGCCCTCCACCCACACAGCTGGATTCTCCAGCGTGCTCAGGCCCCAATGCCTCTGAGCTCGGGGGGAACCTCACACCCACGTGTCTAGGGCAGCTTGGCCCAGCTGCAGCAGGGGGGAGAGGGAGAGAGGAGCCTGTGGATTTTGAAAGAATTGGG
>NW_027424850.1:1831-5722 GCF_003597395.2 Chelonoidis abingdonii
CAGCAGGGTCATCAACTACATTTTCCTGAACCAATCCGATAGTCCTAAGGTTTTTAAACAAGAGCCATCTCCTTCCCCCACCCCCTTTAACTGCCTTATTCTTAACGAAAAAAACAGATCCCAAGCACCTTTCCTGCCATGTTGCCCTTTTACACAGGGGCTTTAATAAAGGTTAATACCATAAGCCCTTAGTAACAAACAGTTTTTAAAAGTTTTCCATTATGTTTTAGACTAACATTGGTCATTTTTAGTAAGGATAATTTGAAGTGGCAGCAAAGCCGCTGTGAGCAAAAATAGCATCTGGTGAGTCAGTGGATCAGAGATAAGAAGGCAGCTTTTCCACCCCACTTTTTAACAAAAGCAAGTAAAAGTGATAGAGAGTTTTGTAAAGGAATAATCACTTGAAAAGACAAGTCTATATGAAGAGACAGCCCTTTATTTAGCACTTTTGCTTGTGTTTTGATAAAACATGAGCATGCAGAAACGCACCAGAAACGCTCAGGGTTGAACAAAGACTGTGAATGGCTTGCCAACTACAGAACCAGTTTCTCCTCCCTTGGTTTTCACACCTCAACTGCTAGAACAGGGCCTCATCCTCCTGACTGAACTAACCTCGTTATCTCTAGCTTGCTTGCTAGCATATATATACCTGCCCCTGGAAATTGCTTGTGTTTTGATAAAACATGAACATGCAGAAACACCCCAGGGTTAAAGCCACAAACCCTTGCTAACAAAAAGTTTGTAAAAGCTTTTCCCTCTGCTTTTAGTGAGGACAATTTGAAGCAGCAGAAAAAACAGCATCTGTGAGCCAGTGGATCGGAGAGAAGAAGGCTGCTTCTCCCCCCACTTCTTTAACAAATAGAAGTGAAAGATATATGAAGTCTTGTAAAGGAATAAACACTTTAAAAGACAAGCCTGTATGAACACACGTCCCTTATTTAGCACTTTTGAATATGCATTTCAATAAAAGTGAGCGTGCAGAAACATCCCAGTGTTAAAAACAGAGAGAACCTGTTTATAAAAGTAATTTATAGCGATAAAAAAGTTTTCCCCTATGTTTTAGACTAATGTTGGTCATTTTTTAGTAAGGATAATTTGAAGCAGTGCGGTGTGACAGAGTAGTGAGTGGGGAGTATTGACCTGGTAATGTTGTGTGGAGGGATGATACATGAGCATGTAACCTGAGCTCAGAAGGGGGTTGGGGCCAGGTGACACCTTCTGTCCGGCAAACTGGACAAAGGCTGGAGAAGGGGCTGAGGTGTGTGGGTGGCTGGGATGGCTGGAGGGAGTTTCAGTTTGGAGCTGGCTGGGGAAATGGAGTGAGGCCCAGAACCAGGGGGGCAGGGAGCCCAGACCCAAGATGGACCTCACTGAGGGGTCCTGTTTTCTGTACCTACAAGCTATGTTTTGTACTGCATTCCTGTCGTCTAATAAACCTTCTGTTTTACTGGCTGGCTAACTCAGAGTCATAGTGAATTGCAGGAAGTGGGGGGTGCCGGACCCTATCTCCCCCACACTCTGTGACACATGCTTTTTCAGCAAAGCCCCTGTTAGCAAAAACAGCATCTGTGAGTCAGTGGATCAGAGATAAGAAGTTTGCTTCTTCCCCCACTTTTTAACAAATAAAAGTGAAAAGTTATATTAAGTTTTGTAAAGGAATAAACTGACTTTGACAGTTGTATGTAAGAACGTTCAAGGGATGGTTTGGCAGGGACCCGATCACTGGTGCTCAGTTGGCCAGAGCCTTTTGGATCAGCCTGCACAGAGACATATTGCATTTGTTGTTGTTTCTAAAAACTGCATGCGGAAGGGGTCTCTTGACACATGGTGTAAAAGGTTTTAAAAGCATGTTATGAAAAGTACAAAGATGCCTTACACGTATTTCTTACTGTACATTTTTCAGCACCTGAGCGATAGTTCTTCGGAGGACTTGGCGGTTCCGAACACCAACAGCTCCAAAGGGCTGAGTGGATTGGGCCCAATCTGTTTTGGCCCAGACCCAAAACCAGATGCTCAGCAGGGGGGGTGCTTATTCTATAGACCTGTACTATCTAAAGTTGAGGGAGAAATTTGGTATTAAGCCTGTGCAAGTTCATAACCGTAAAACTGTGATGTGTGCAGTTGTGCGAGCAGCTGTGCACAGAATCATCAAGCACTGCCTGAGAGAGAAACAAAATGAAGATTGTCCTGGGTGCGCATAGATTGCCCTGGTCAGAGGCATCACGACTGTAAACTGTAAAATTAAAGAAGTTAGCAGTAGTTTGTCTCTGGAGAGTGTGTTAAATATCATCACCACGTTGGGATACGCACTGCAGTGCCTCTGTTTAACCCAGGAACATTTATCTCTAGGGGAAGAATTGGTGCAGAAAGTGACACAGGCCAAGGACCCAAACAGCATTTTAGATGAAATCATCAAACCGACAGATAAAGGCGGAAAAGTCAAGGGGTGGGGTGTTCTTCAGATAGGCTTTGTGCAGTCACAAAGCGATGGCTTTTGTCTTTTACTGTCAGTAAATGGAATAAAATACTTGTTATAACTGATTATGACTGTATCTGGTTATGTTAGTTATTGGCTTCTGTATGTATAAAAAGGAAACGGGCAGAGGACACCAAGGTACCATTTGATATTAATGCCTTGGGGTTGTTAGTTTAAGTATCTGTTCTATATGTAGTTTGTAGTAGTTATGCTTATCACTATAACTCCTCCAAGGAGGGGATTGTTGGGTTATGTCCATTTTGTATGTTTGGTATAATTTCAGGACCCCATATTGATTTTCAAAATGGAGTTTGTGCCCATGTGATCCAGCTGATCACAGTTTTTGCACCTTTTATTTCTCCTCAGAACTGATAAACAACTTCAGGACAGAACTAGTTTTTACCGCCTTTTCCACAAGGTTTCCCAAAAGGGGTTTTCTGCTCCTTCTGTGGGGTTTCTCAGGCCAGATTATATAAGTCTGCCCCGAGCACTGCTCAGCTGCTGCCCATCCGAGTGACAGTGAGGGTCTGACTTGCACTCACCTCCCCTTCCTAATGGTAGAGGGGGCTCGGGTTTTCCTTCCACAGCTCTGCTTCTACTTTGTCATCACCTGCAAGGAGAAGAGACGAACAGACAGCCACATCCCACTTACCATCATCCACCTTCAGCTGCTGTTCCCCGATGGACCATCTGCTCTTCTACAGACCCAAAGGAACATCAAGGGACTCCCTGGAGCTCCTCTCCAATGGCTTTCAACTAGCCGGAGGACTGAGGTCTCAGGCAACAATCGACACTGGATCTATAGAAGGAGGTTGCTATTAAGGGGTTTACTTACCTGTTTATAGGGTTTATTTTGGGAAAAATCACTGTCTTACATAATTTTAAGGTTTACTCCCTCCTTTTCTTTGCCCCATTCATTGTACACCAATCCCTCAATACACTTCATTTGTCTTTCACCTTATCACAATTGATACCTCGTTATTCAAGGTGGGAGGGACCCTTTATGGGAAGATCAAACCTACCAGACGACTGATGCTGGATAGGGAGGGTCAAGCCTAAGGAAACAGGAAGCATGGGAATCTCTTGCCTTATTCCACACATATTTCTTTGCCTTTCTGCCCTTTCCTCTATTTACTTATTCCCATAATACAAGAACTAGCGGTCACCAAATGAAATTAATGAGCAGCAGGTTTAAAACAAATACAAGGAAGTTGTTCTTCACACAGCGCACAGTTAACCTGTGGAACTCCTTGCCTGAGGAGGTTGTGAAGGCTGGGACTATAACAGCGTTTAAAAGAGAACTGAATAAATTCATGGTGGTTAAGTCCATAAATGGGTATTAGCCAGGATGGGTAAGGAATGGTGTCCCTAGCCTCTGTTCGTCAGAGGATGGAGATGGATGGCAGGAGAGAGAT
>NW_027424850.1:7924-10445 GCF_003597395.2 Chelonoidis abingdonii
CTGTTGCCTACCTGCTTGTCTGGGCCTGATCCTGCTTTCCTCGCTGAACCGCCCCTTCCCACGGGCACAGGCTTTGTCCCACTAACCACCCTCAACTAGCCCCCACCCCTCCTGGTCCATCCCTCTCTTGTTGCTCTGGGGTGGTCATTCTGCCAGATAGGTAGTGACCCTTTCTGACACAAGGCACAGGTACTTTGCTATTGTTTACCCTGTCAGGCTCTAGCAGTTCAGTCCAAAAGACCTCAGGCTGCCTGCATTCTCTGCACCAAAATTCGTATCTGCTCAAAGTTCTCTGTTACTCACACATTCAAGGACACCCACTTTTTCCCCAGTTCCTAGGACTCCAGGGGAAAAGCACCTAAATTTACCCCTACATGGGCTGTGGGCAAATACCCTGTTCCTGTGGACTCAGAGCAAACACCCTTTCCTTGTGGAACTCGCAAACTGCGACACAGGAACTTGTAGGGAGCAACCCCACCCTGTCGTCTTTTATCTCCTACTGCAATGGACAAACTACAAACTGTTTGTACCATCCATCTCCTTCCTCTCTACCAATCCTCACTGGGGTCTCCAAATTCTGTTACCCAGGGTTCTTTCAACCCAAAGCTCTTGGTAATGTTTACTCAGTGAGACGTGGTGTCAGAAATAAATCACAGGACACATGGCTGTCCAGGGCATCTGACCGATAGATGGCTGCACAAACAGGACAACAAGAGTGCTTTCACTTCAGGCTAAACTTTACTTAGTCTCAAGCACTCACACACATCCGCAACAGGTTAGTAAAACACCCCCACCACTCGATAATTACCAAAGCTGAGTGTGGCTCTCAAGTGGCACAGTGGCAACCCGTCTGCTGGTGGGGAACACAAGATGCATCCAGAGGGAGAGACCGGTCCTGAAGAGTCCCACAACCTCAAAGTTTTCCCCCTTATTTATAACAAAATGACATGTCCTTTAAAGAAAACTTGTTCAGCAAGCAATTTCAATGGCCCAGCAAGAGGCTTCCTTCTGATTATTGATTAACCAGGTGGGGGGTTTTCCCAGAGTTTGCAGCCTTGAGACCCTGTCAGACACATTCTTGAGGGCACATTTTGCTCCTCTATAATGCATGCATCAGCAATTTCAATGCAATTCTTATCAGGAAGGACGTGGGCTCAAGCTGCCCTTTCTGTGACACCCAAAACCCCGTCCCCTCCTTCCTTGGCCAAGCTAAGCCTGCTGCATGACCACTTTATGGCATGCTTTTAGCAATAAGCCATAGTGGTTTCAGGCACTTCACTGGTTTGCCAAACTCTCCCCGTACACTGAGTGTAGGGATGGAGAACACACTGATCCAGTCTGCAGATGACACAAGGCTAGGAGGGAAGCTAAAATTCTGAGGGATCTTGCTAAATTGGAGAACTGGGCTATAGACAACAACATGAAATTCAACAAAGACAAACGTAAGGTGCTACACATAGGGAAGAACAACCAAATACACAAATACAAAATGGGGGGAAACTGGTTTGGCAGCAGCACTGCTGAGAAGGATCGGGGAGTTTTGGCGGATTCCAACCTCAACATGAGTCAGCAATGAGATGCTGTTGCAGAAAAAGCAAATGCAGTTTTAGGTTGCAGTAACAGAGGCCTCACTTGCAAGTCACAGGAGGTGACAATATCGCTCTACTCACTGCTGGGTAGGCCTCAGCTGGAGTACTGTGTCCAGTTCTGGTCACCAATGTATAGAAAGGATGTAGAGAAACTGGAGAGTATCCTGAGGTGGACACAGATGATCATAGGGATGGAATGCAATGCAAGGCGTCTGAGCAAAGACTGAAGGGACTGGGTATGTTTGGTTTGGAAAAGCGGAGACTAACGGGGGACATGACAGCAGTCTTCAAACGCTTGAAAGATTAACATAAAAAAGATGGGGAAAAGTTGTTCTCTTTTGCCACAGATGGTAGCACAAGAGGTGATGGGTTCAAACTACAGCAGAGCAGACTGAGATTAAATCTCAGGACAAAACTCTCTCACTGTAAGACCAGTAGGACAATGGAACAGATGCCTGGGGAGGTTGTGGAAGCTCTGTCACTGGAGGGTTTCAAAGGCTCGCCGACTGCCTGGGATAGTTTAGACACAGCAAACCCGGCGTCTTGGCAGGGGTTAGACTAGACAACTCTTGCGGCCCCTTCTAAGGGCTACACTTGAATCTTCAAAGTGCAGTAAATCTGTGGGGTTCCTTACAGAGACCCCCGGTGCTGTTTCATGTATTTCGGTGCAAGGTAGCAACACAACACTCACTTGTGGTGTTTGGGCCACACCTTCCGAGCATTCCCCTCTGACCTCACACTGATCATTTCCCAGTCTCTGTGGGGGGGGCTCCAAATGTATGTGTCCCCCCTCTGGACTCTCCGGGGCCTGAAGAGAATGGCAGCCTCTCCGTCCCCACCCAGCACCTCAGAATCTCCTCAGCAAACACCAGTCCAAAGCTCCATCCGGCCAGCAGCAATTCCCATGTAGCACCCTGTCACAGTATTCTTTC
>NW_027424851.1:0-1913 GCF_003597395.2 Chelonoidis abingdonii
ACTGCTGTAGTCTGGAGCCCAACAGCTAGACTAGAGCCAATCAACAATTTTAAGCATCATTTTCGTTCTCAGTGACCCAGAATTAGTAAAGTTTGACAACATTTATTTCAGAAGCATTTTGGCTGTAGAGCAGTGTTACTAATTATAGTAATTTAACAATTTCTTATAGCACCAAAACACATTTTGTTAGTGCAAACTCTAATGCTAACATATGCAAAGGTTAGAATTCTTAAAGTATGTGGGTACATGTGTATGCCTATGTAATTTTGTACATTTATAAGTGTCTCTAAGGGTGCCCTTTTGAAAATGTACCTCTTAGTACATAATGAGAATTAGGGCATAATTCAAAACATTTTGAAGTTACAATTTTTTGAAGTTAACATTTTTAATGAAAATAGATTTTTTTAAACAAAATGCTTTCATGAAAAGGTCTGTTTTTATAAAACGAAAATGTGGGGTTTTTCATTGCCAACAATGAACAAAAAATAATTTGGTTTTAAACTGAACGTGTTCAGTTTTCTGCTACAAAAAACCAAAAAAAGGTCAGCTGTTTCATTTTATTTTTTGTTGAAAACAACAACAATAAAAATAAAAAAATCACAGCAAAAAAAGAAAAACATCTTTCTTAAGCAGCTCTACCTTGACGTCTCAAATTTATAACTGCTGCCAACTGAACTTCATATTGTCTGGTTAACAGAATTCACCTCCTGGGCTGCTGAACTAGCAAGAAAACATGTATCTTAACATTCCGTATGTTTTGATGGGGAACATTCATGGAATAGGACTGCATGGCTGGTGGAGCAGGAGCTAAAAGCAAAGTGAAGTAATGTTAATTAAAAAAAAGACACCTGCTAGATTTTGGACAGGTTAGAATGCTCTGGTTGGTTCTAGTGTCATAGTTAACTGAAAAAGTTTTCAGAATTTCTCAGTCAGCAGGAACTTGCTCACAACTATGTGTGTATCCACTGTCCACCAACTTCAGAGAAACTATACATCAGTTCTCTCTGTTGTTTCAGCAGTAGAAGTTGCTTCAATCGTTTAATGTATGGATGTCTGTGATCTTAAAATCAGCAGTCAGCATGAGTTTTGTTCTTAAGCCCATGTATACTTTCCATCAGTAACATATATGTATATAATACAAACCACAAGAATTAGGGGTCACCAAATAAAATGAATAGGCAGCAGGTTTAAAACAAACAAAAGGAAGTATTTCTTTACACAACACAGTCAACCTGTGGAACTGTTTGCCCAAGGAGTTGAAAAGGCCAAGACTATAACAGGGTTCAAAAAAGAACTAGATAAGTTTCAGGAGGATAGGTCCATTAATGGCTATTAGCCAGCCTGGGCAGGGATGGAGTCCTAGCCTCTGTTTGCCAAAGCTGGGACTGGGCAACAGAGAATGGTCACTTGATGATTCCCTGTTCTGTTCATTCCTCTGGGGCACCTGGCATTGGCCACTGTCGGAAGACAGGATACTGGGCTAGATGGACCTTTGGCCTGACCCAGTACGGCCATTCTTATGTAGCCATGGATCATTACTGGTTTTCGTTACAGGATCTAATCAAAACTCCAGAAAAGCCCAAGACAAACCCTTTCCATTCATCACTGAAAGGATGGACAATACAAAGAAATTACCTCAGGATGTTTTCTAAAGCAAGTACATTATTATTTATATCATAGAAATGCCACAACAGCTGTTTAACAAAGTGGATATACTGCTTAAGGCTACAACTTTCATAATACTTTTTAAAGTGATGAGCAGTAGTTTATAATGAGCAATATTTTATTTCACTTATCTTCACTACATTGCACATGAAAATGTGACAGTGCCCACTGCAAAACTACTTGGCAAAAATGTTCTGAGATCACTATTCCGTTATCATACAAATGCATGAGTTACCCATTCATTCTAA
>NW_027424851.1:4359-6806 GCF_003597395.2 Chelonoidis abingdonii
ATTTTAATTTAATTTTAAATGAAGCTTCTTAAACATTTTAAAAACCTTATTTACTTTACATACAACAATAGTTTAGTTATATATTATAGACTTATAGAAAGAGACCTTCTAAAAACGTTAAAATATATGACTGCCAAGCGAAACCTTAAATTAGAGTGAATAAATGAAGACTAGGCACAGCACTTCTGAAAGGTTGCTGACCCCTGTGCTACATATTTGTCATAGTTATACATGGATTGATCATGCCTAAGAGTGCAATAAGCTTTATTTTTAAAATCTTTTTATATTACAGCAGTTTCAGGGAGTTGTTTAGCTAACATCACATTTTGTGCTATGGAATCAAAGCTCCACAGGATGAGGGGAGGGTAAAGTTTTACATCAAATTTTGATTTTCTTTGCTTTTGTCAGAGACCCTTAGCGTGAATCACATGGATCTCATTAGTGATGGCCCTCATTTGTCCTGAAAAACTTTTAAGAACCGTTGGATTGGGTGGTTGTTTTGGTACCTGACCTGTCTCCTAGTTAGATACTTAAGACTGAGGACTAGACGCAGGGAAGAAATACAGGCATACTTGTAAAGCTTTTGCCATGCAATACCAGGCCACTGGTCATGTGATCAAGCTCCCAACCGGCAGCTATTTCAAGCAGAGGACTGCAACAAGCAACAGTGGAGTGTGGGGAGGAACAAAGGTGGCTGAAGGGGGAAGCTCGTAACAGTCTTCAGAGAAAAGTCTGTACATTAGGGTTCCTCTGTAAATTTAACCCAAAGTTAGCAATTCTAATTACTGCAGATATTAAAAACAAAAAAAACAAAATCTGTGACATTCACGGAAAAATCCTTCTTCTTTCACCAGCTGCTGGTACCAACATCAGTCTGGAAGATTTTTATTTTTAAACATAAATTCCTGGAAAATATACTGGGCTATTTGCTCCATCTGCCACAAGAGTGTCACTCAAAGAGATAAGACAAAAGGATATCTATGGATATTAATTCTGAAATGACATTTAGAAGACAAATGCTATTTCTAGCCTAAAAAGACTTCAAGATTTAAGAGCTTGAGCGGCATCAAAGCAAAGAGTAGGAGCAAACAAGAAGAGATACCACAGCTTGTACTTCCAGGTTGTGGATTATCAGAGTTTTCTTTTTGTTCATTTTAGAGCCATCACATGCTGAACAACATTGCCCCTAAACATAAATCAAGAAAAGAAAAACACTATTAAAAAATGCAGAAAATGCAAGTGCAATGGTTTCACATTGAAAATATTATGACAAAGGGTGGAACATTAAATTATAAAACAGCCCATAAAGAAGGGTCCTGCGGAAGCCAAGGAATTCCAGCTGATGCCAACATGCCTTCAGTTAGTCTTAGGATTGGTCCTCCATAGCTGGCTTGTAAGAGGTTTGATTTCAGTGCCAAAACCCTGTTTTTGAAGTTTCAGATTGGCATGGAGGCTCCTGAACAACCATGGGCCCTTTTAAGAACTGGTACAGCACTGTAGCTAATAAGTGGTCCATTTGTATGAGGACATAAGAGCATTCAGGGTTGATATCCAGCCTGATGATGCCATTTAATGTGGTTACCTTTGAAATATAAGACTTATGGAGTCACTTCACATGTTGCTTTTTTAAGAGGCAGCATTGTAGCTCTGTGTAGACTTGCGCATGACCTAAAGAAGGGATCAGCAACCTTTGGCACGCGGGCCATCAGGAAAATCAGCTGGTGGGCCAGGACAATTTGTTTACCTGCAAAATCCACAGTTTCGGTTGATCACAGCTCCCACTGCAGTTTGCCGCCATTGGCCTGGAACGGTGAACCTCAGCCAGTGGGGAGCTGCGATCAGCCGAACCTGCGGACACTGTAGGTAAACAAACTGTCCCTGCCTGCCAGCGGATTTTCCTAATGGGCCATGTGCCAAAGGTTGCTGATCCCTGACCTAAAGCAAGCCAACGGGTGACAAGGGGAGGAGGTTGACATGTTCCCATCATCATGGGTTAGGAGTTGCTCTGACCTAACTTCTCAAACAATTCCAGCTTCCACATCAAGGGTGAAATCCTGGTCTCATTGAAGTTAATGGAAAAAACTCATTGACATGAGTGAGGTCAGTATTTCACTCAAGTGTCTAGAAACATATGACCTTAAACAGTCAAGACCTGACTACAGCTCTCTGTGGTAAACCAACTACTAGAGGAGTAGCCCCAGTTTAGAAGCTTGCATTAAGCATTAGAGTTGTTAATGGGTATGTCATAAATAGATGGTTAAGGGTTAATGTGTCTTTTACCTGTAAAGGTTTAAGAAGCTCAGTGAACCTGGCTGACACTTGACCAGAGGACCAATGGGGGGGACAAGATACTTTCAAATCTTGGAGGAGGGAAATCTTTCTTTGTGTTGTTTGTTTTGTTCGTTGTTCGCTCTTGGGGCTAAGAGGGACCAGACGTACACCCAGGT
>NW_027424852.1:0-2287 GCF_003597395.2 Chelonoidis abingdonii
ATTGCCGCCGCGGGCAGCTGAACATAGAAACTGCTGATGAATTGCCGCCCCCATGGAAATGCACTTGCCGCCCTAAGGGCACACGGACTGCCCCTGCCATCTGCAGCGGCATTTCAGTGTGTTGCTTGGGGCATCAAAAACACAGGGACTGCCGCCCCTTGCAGATTGCCGCCCCAAGCACCTGCTTGGAATGCTGGTGCCTGGAGCTGGCCCTGATCACATCCCATTTCCCAAGATAGATCAAGAAGAGATTAAGGACACAGAAAATCCCTCTGATCGCTAGATCTTCAAAGGAAAAGATGTTCCTACCATCATGCATTTCCTGCTCTCCAACATCATATATTGTCCAGGTAACTTAATTGTACATCACTCTTCAAAAACTCTATGGGCTAGATTCGCAAAGGGACTTAGGGAACTCATTCCCGGTTTAGCCACCTAAATTTCAGAATCAGGCCTCACTGGGAATCACAAAACCCCTGCTTAGCTGTCACCAGACTCTGTAGGAATCTACACTGGCTCAGGGCCTAAGAGTTGAAAAAAGTTCTCTCAGTGCCTGTGTTTTTGTCTCTGGGCATGTCCACTGCTGCCCCATCCCAGATTTCCAGATATATGAAGAGAGGCATTTCTCTGCCTCACGTGGCTGTGACAGACATGCTGAGGCATGGCCTGCAGGATAGGACCCCGCACGTGCTCTCACTCAGACAAATGCAGGAACGGAGACTCTCCCTCATAACTTTTTGCCCAGAGGTTATGGCACTCATCTGGGATATGGGGACAGGTCAAGTTCCCCCTCTGCCTGAGGGGGAGAAAGGACTTGAAGACGGATGTGCTGTCTCTCAGGCGAATGCCAAAGCCAATGGGCAAGGGGATGTTCTGATGAGGGACTCCCTCAGTATCCCCTGTTGTTGCTGGTCCACTTTGGATAAATAATTGGAGAATCAGCGGAGCAGGGGGACTGGATGCTGGGCCCCTCACAGCCTGTGTAAGAGCTGTAACCACCAGGCTACAGAGTGCCTGTCATCACAGCTGAGAACCCCAAGCAGAGACAGGCACCTACCTCCACATGATTCACAAGGATGGGCACAAAACCCCATAATAAATAATGACGAATAAACCTTTCCCAGGGAAGTAGTTTTTGCATGGGCTAATGCAGGCAGGTTTATATCTTTTGTGTTGTCTTTTAATCCACTCTGATATAACCATGGATGTTTACATAATATCCAACCCTTCCTACAAGCCTACTGTGACCGGCCCATAGTACTCCCTGCAGCAATGATTCCACAGGTCACTTGTGTGCTCTGAAAAATAATCCTCCATCAAAGGTTTTATATGTGCTGCTTTTCAATTCATTGTGAGACACCCGTGGTCAGAAATTAGGCCCTTTAGTTCACACTAATCAAGCCAAAAGTGCAAATCCTTATTGCTCAATGTTTTAAATTGTTTTATTTATATTTTACAGGTGCGAATATCACTGCTCTATTCTGGGCACTAGCCTACTCTTGCATTCTTGCAAAATCCTCTGCTTGGTGATCACTGCAGCCCACAAAAACCAAAGTCTTTGTGGTGGGGTTGAATCCAGCATAGCAGGAGAATAACCTAGGATATAGTTATTAACCACAGCTGAGCACTATTTTCTCTCTGGTGTCCACCTCTTTCCCCAGCTGTCTGAGTGCTGGACACTTGTTTGTTTGTTACAGTTCCAACAGACATCTGATCCCCTTGCTGTCATTGAGCAGCATGCTGCTCTACATAGAGTGCATTGAAATGACTTACGGTGTAAAGCACAACTCAGTGTGAGCAAGAGAATCCAAAGCTGATGCCCCTTACTCAGGCAAGTAATTTTTCCACAAGAGGCAAGGGCAGGTAGCACACAACCCCTTCCTTGGCATCCCTGGGCTAGCTAGGTCACTCTGGCAAGGACTGGCTTTTAGGCATCCATTCTTAGGCATCACACCTCCTCTTCATTGCATAGAGCAGGCACCGTCACTTAGGCTTTGGGGATCCAGTGATTTCTAGGCACCTAAGTTAGGATGGGGCGCTCAGCGACTAAAGGCTGGTCTATATGAAACTAATCGTCAGCGCACGACTCTCAGGTGTACCATGCCTGCTAATCCCTGGTGCAGACAGCTATAGGTCCAACGGAAGAATTCCCAGTGACCTATGCTACTGCCTCGGGGGTGTGTGTGTGTAAATACTACAGAACCCTCATCCACGCAAGGTTCCCACACTGAAGCCCACAGCTGTGCCGCCGTAGCATGTTAAGTGCTGAAATACCATCACCCTGTGA
>NW_027424852.1:7018-15471 GCF_003597395.2 Chelonoidis abingdonii
TGGCTCTGGTGTTGCAGATCTCACAGACGCAGGTCCAGGCATCATAATTCAGCTTCCATGCGGCCATGGTAAGGCTTTATGTTTGACTTCTCCAGCATTCACCTGGCCTTTGAGACTCCTCAGAACAACAAGCATAGGGCCAGTGAGGTTTCTTGGTAAGGAAAAAAGTCTAACTGATTCGTGGCTGTGCTGGAAGCTTAGGGACCACATGTATCAAGTTTGTTCCAAGAGTCCAAGCCAGTGTCTTGATGGACGAGCTCTCTCACGAGATCAGGTATTGGGGGGAGGAAGGGATATAGGTTGGAGCGCTATGACCAGTATTTAGACTAGGGACTATGGAGTTCACAGTGCTGCTACGAGAGGCCACCTGACATTGAGACTGTGGGCACAGCAGCACAGGCTGTTGACGATTCTATGGATTAGACTTGGTGTACAGCTAATTTGGTCAGCATGTTGCCCTGTGGTTGGCCACGAGCCTGCGTGACATTGCTAACCCGCATGGTGGCTGCAGCTGTGTTGACAGAAGAATGCTTCCATCACTGAAGGGCCTGTCTTTCAGGGAAGTGGTGTCCTACACTAAAGGAAAACCCCCATTTCTGTTGGTATTGTCTGTGTCTATACCACTGCGTTATACTGTCCAATAGAGTGCGGGAGCTATGCCGGTACAGCCCACCACTCCCCCCCCCGTACTATACATGTACCCATAGGGTTAAACTCCCATTATGATTCCTTTAGGCATGTTGAGCTTCGCCGATTGAAACAGAGGTGCAGGAAGGGTTAAACTGGAGCCACGTCTCCTGCTATGCTGAGTGGGAAATCGAGGCATGGGGCCTAACTCTTTAGAGTGTACGCAGCTAATCATCCCAGGGCCCTGGAGCGCCCTATCAATGCCTTTTGAACAGGGTGTTCTCGTCTTTGCAGAATATGGCCCCGAGAAGAACGCAGCAGGTGGGGGCGGGGCCTTCCATGGAGCAAACCTACATCTCCAAGGTGGTTCTGCTGGGGAGCATGGCCCTGGGAAAGTCAAGCATAGCCTTCTGCTATGTGAAAAATGACTTCAGGGAATCCATGCCCACTGTGGGATATAAGTGAATGGCAGCAATGAACTAATGCTTTGGTGCAACAGAAAGGGCCTGATCTGCGTCTCCCTTGTAGCAGGAGTGTCTCTGCAGAAGTCAGCAGAGCTACGCTAGCGTGAAGTTTGCTTTAGCTTAAGTGTCAGGCCTAGCAGAGAAGCAGCAGGACGTCACTCAGGAGGCAGGGTTAGGGGCTCCAGTTGGCAGCTATGGCACGCGGCCACACTAAGCACATTAATTCGGTGGTGTGCGTCCATGGTCTGAGGCTAGCGTCGATTTCTGGAGCGTTGCACTGTGGGTAGCTATCCCGTAGCTATCCCATAGTTCCCGCAGTCTCCTTCACCCCTCCCTTCGTGAAAGCAGCAGACAAGCATTCCGCGCCATTTTCCTGGGTGAACTGTGCAAACGCCATAGCGCTGGCGCACATTACTGACTCACTCAGACCTCAGCCAAACCAATGTCCCCTTTGTTATTGCTGCTTGCTTTGTGCTCCACAATCTCTGTGAGAGTAAGGGGGAGACCTTTATGGCGGGGTGGGAGGCAGAGGCAAATCACCTGGCCGCGGATTACGCGCAGCCAGACGCCAGGGCGATTAGAAAAGCACACCAGGAGGCGGTGCGCATCAGAGAAGCTTTGAAAACGAGTTTCATCACGGGCCAGGGTACGGTGTGACTGCTGTATTTGTTTCCCCTTCATGAACCCCCACCCCTTTGATTCACTCCTTCCCTGTAAGCAACTCCCCCTCCCCCTTCAATTACAGCTTGCTTAAGGAAATAAAGTCACTGTCATTTAAAAATCATGTATTCATTATTAAAAAGTAATTATAAAAAGAGGCCGAGAACTGACAAGGTATCCCGAGTGTGGTTTGGTAGGAGGATAGGAGGGAAGGAAAAGGCCATTAAACACATTCCAATGTAATGACAGCCTTTTGGTTGGACTGTCCATGGGGATGGAGTGAGCGGGCACACGAAGCCTTCCCCCACGCATTCTTACACATCTGGGTGAGGAAGATATGGAACATGGTGAGTGGTGAGGATGGTTACACAGGGGCTGCAGCGGCACTCTGTGACCCACTGCTCTTCCTGAAGATCCACCAGACGTCGGAGGATATCAGTTTGATCACGCAGCAGCTCCAGCGTTGCATCCCGCCACCGCTGATCTTCCTGCCGCCACCTCTCATCTCGAGTGTCCCTCCTATCCTCACGTTCGTCCCTCCTAGCCTCACATTGGTCCCTCCTGTTCTCACGTTCACTGGCATCTTTCCTGTACTTTGCTAACACGTCCTTCCACTCATTCAGATGAGCTCTTTCATTTCGGGTTACTTCCATGATTTCCGAGAACATTTTGTCTCGCGTCTTCTTTTTCCTCTGCCTTATCTGAGATAGCCTTCGGGATGGAGTAGGGAGGCTTGAGAAATGTGCAGCTGCATGAGTGAGGGAAAAAAGGGAGAGAAGTATTTAAAAAGATACATTTTACAGAACAATGGTTCTACTCTTTCACAGTGAACACCATAATTCACCTTACATAGCACATGTGATTTCACTACAAGGTCGCATTTTGCATCTTAATATTGAGTGCCTGCATCTCTGGTGTTACAGATCTCACAAACGCAGGTCCAGGCATCATAATTCAGCTTGCATGCGGCCATGGTAAGCCATTGTCTTTCGGCTTCTCCAGCCTTCATATAGACAGTGCCCTCTGATGCTTCTTTCCTGTTAACATGCAGCAGCAGAAGCCAACCCCCCAATCCAATTCTGTATGATGATTGCTTTACCCCTCCCCCCACCGCATGGCTGGTATCATGGAAGATCACTGCTAACCACCCCCCTGTCCCCCTCCCCACCGCGTGGCTGGTAGCTGGGAAGATTCCTGCTAGCCAAACACAAAAAACCTCAGCACTATCCTTCCTCCCCTACCCCCCCGCTTGCCTATGTGCAAGGAAGAATTTCTTTTAAGCAACAGCCCAGTAGGAAAATGGCCATCTCTGTCCCTTTAATAATCGCGACTTTCACCAGTTACATGAACTATACACTCTGCCTGAGGAGAACAGACGAATAAAGAATGGATGTTTCTGAATGCAACAATCACACGGACTATACCAGCTATGCTTTGTCAGCAATGATACCTTGATTACTTGCTTACATGCATGCGGTAACAGTGTCCTACCATGGTGACAGAACAAGGCTGCCTTTCCAGAAACTTTCTGCAAATGCTTTTGCTCAGTACCTCCAGGAGCTGCTCACGAGATATCCCGTGGAGGATTCCGTTCCATCCCCAGACACGTTAACAAACTTTTCCGGTTAACTTTCCGGCCGCGATCATCCCAAGCCCTCATGGCAAATCACTCATTAAAAAAATGCTGGCTTTTCAAACCTGTTTAATATTACAAGTACACGCACCAAGTCGCTTCCATGTTCACTGTCTGGCTACGCTTGAGGTAATTCCTCTGGGTCACAAAAAAGCTCCTGCTTGGGCTAAATGGATGCTGTGTGACTCACTGCAAGGTCATCCTCCTCTTCCTTCTCCTCCTCTCCTCATCTCCCCCTTCGCAGCGAATCCTCAGCCTATGTTGAATTACAACCCCCACCTCGGAATCCACGAACAGGGGTGAGGTAGTGGTGCGCAGCCCCCTAAAATTGCATACAGCTCAGCGTAGAAGCGCATGTTTCGTCCCTACCCGACCTTCTGTTTGCTGTGTGCTTTCTGGTAGGCTTGTACTGAGCTCCTTAACTTTCACTCTGACACTTCGACTGAGTTCCTGGGTGTGGCCTTTTTCCATCATAACCTTGGAATTTATTAAGATATTTTTCATTTCGTCTGTTGGAACGGAGTTCTTGAGCACAGAATCCTCTCCCCATATACATAAGATCCCAAATACCTCCCTGTTCGGCCATGCTGGAGCTCTTTTTCGATTCTCGAGGGAAGCTGGCATTTCTACCTGTGCTCTTGGTCACCTGGTGCTAATACAGCCCACGCTGCCAAACAGAAAATGAAATTCAAAACGTTCGCGGCTTCCTGTTATACCTGGCCAGTGCATCCGGAGTGCCAGATTGCTGTACAGAGCGGTCACAATGCTGCACTCGGATACCGCCCAGGGCCAATACCGCGATTTGTGCCACACTAACCTAATCCATATGGTAATACTTGGATTTAGCGCACTCCTCTCATCGGCGAGATACAACCAATGTAAAGCCCTTTGTATCGATATAAAGGCCTCGTAATATGGACGGCGTGCGACGTAAATCAGTTTAATGCTGCTTAAAATCGGTTAAATGTCGTCGTGATAGACCAGGCCTCAGCTCAGGCACAGGACTGACAACCTTGCAAGTCTGTAAAAATACTGTTAAGGTAGCCAATCGTGCAGGCTGATGTGCCCATTTTTAAAAGCTGGCCTTTGTTGACGCTGCCTCCTTCAGAGCTGCTCTTTAGCACTACCTAAGAAGCACATCTGAAAAAAAGTTCAGGCCTCAGCAGTCTCCTTACTCCACCACACCAGTGTAAAGTGCTTTGCAGCTCACTGCAGGAGCTCAGCCACATTGCAGGCCACATTTCTCTGCTGCAGTAGATGGAGATAGGGACCAAAAAAAAACCATGAACGGGAAAAGCACCACAGCTTGTTCATTGTGGCATTAGACTACATCTAGTCTTTGTAGGTAGTGCGGCTTTCAGTGGGTCGGTCGCAGAGTATGTTTTGTCTGCCACCCTAAGCCAAGAGCAAGGCGTTCACCATTTAACTATTAAAACGTTTATAGATTTTCCCCTCTGCGTTCTCTCTGTCTCTTCCCCCCAGCCCGCGCCGCCCCAGCTGCGGCCTCACAGAAAATACTACCAATCACACTGCATTAGTTTAATGAGTGGTGTCAACTCCAGTACCTTCACAGGCGCTCACTGCGAAATGCAACCACGTTCTTACTCTCGCATGCCAGAAACTACAACCGGGCGCATCCTGGAAACTAGAACTGCACTCAGAGGTTCTATCTAAGTGGGTTGGTAACCGCCCCTTGTAAAATTCGAGGTGTCAAAACAGATGTAACGACTCTGTCTTGCCGCTGTGACAGAGACGTTATGATCAACGAAAGTCTCCAACAAGCCATTTAAAAGGCTGTCTGCCCAGACTTCCCAGCACTCTGGCCCATTATATCGTCCATCAGTTCTAGTCAAAGAGCCCATCTAGCCTTGCCAATGTGATCAGCAAACCGCTTTATATATTCCCGGATTTCAACAAAACCCACTCACACTGAAATAGGTGAAATTTCAGCTGAAGATTTTTTTTCTGAGAAGCTGCAATCCAGAAACCACACATTTTAAGTTCATGTAACAGTATTCAATACCAGGTTGTCCCAGAATATTGAAAGACCGTAGTTTTATTGGAACAAATTTTCTGTTGGTCGAGAGACTAGTGCCAGATGTCCCAATTGTATACGGAAAGTCCCAAATTGGGCTTACCTTATCTAGGTGCTGTTTGACTCATCACCTCCATTCCACTTGTCACACTGCTGTCTGTCACCCTAGATGGACAAGCTTTTGAGCTTACAGAGCTCTTCAAGGTCTGGTAGGAAGAGAATATTAGATGTAACACTCTGGTTCCTTTCCTCAGACTGAACGAAGAGTCGGTGTATCATGAAAGTTCACTTCCCCCAACAGAATTGGTACCGAGATAAGATCTTATCTCACCCACCGCTGTAAATCATGTTCACGACTGTTAAAAAAAAAGATGAAAAAAAATCACTGTTCATGTTTTGATTGAATGACCTTCAATAAATCCTTTTTAAATCTTTATTTTAAAAAATTATTAGAATTAAGCAATGTTAAAATAAATTTCATGTTGAACAGAATAAAATTCTCCCTTACGTAAGTCAAAAAAATCTTTGAAACATTTCATGTGGTGTTGGACTTGCAATGAATTTTTTTTTGACTTTTCAACTTGCACCCAACAAAACCAAACCACCATTATTCACCCAGTTCTGCTACGCGCTCCCATCATCAGATACAAAAAGATTCATCTCAATAGGCCACACTGGTGGAAAACATGGCTTTAGCTTTTATTGGAGATGTCAGCACAGGGTCAGTTAAGTCTCTTGAGGAAGTTTTGCCGCTTAAAGATCCTGGTATGAGCTAGGGAGGCCATTGATGTTCATGGGACTGAGCCCCACCGGTTAGATGTTGACTTCAATGGAGGCAAGGCCAATTTACATAAGCAAGGATCTGGCTTTGTGTCTTTACATCAGAAATAGGCAGAAAAACACTTTTCTTCTGCTTTTAAAGAAGGGTCCTGACCTTTGCCAGGACAGTGGGGAAGGAGGACCCAAGGGGTCTCCCACACTGCCACACAAACCAGGCAGTCACAGTGCCTATACGAAGGAGTGTGCTGTCATTCGCCTACGTTACCTGGCACTCAGAGGAGGCTTCTGTCCCTCCCAGGGCTCTCTGGAGAGCTTTGGCTCTGTACTGTCCCCTCTACCTCAAGCCCATGTCTTTGTCAGACAGTCTGGCCCTTAACAGCTGGCTTCTGCCTATCTACTGTGCATATTCGCACATTTGAGCTGCTATAGCATTTTCAGACCAAGGATTTTCAATCATTTTGCAGACATTTGCTGGCTTTTAGAGCACTCCAGGGAGGTGGATTTTAATTAGATCCATTTTCCATCTGAGACAGAAAGGTTAAGGGTTAGACTGGGACTTGGCCCACACATTTGCCTGGAGGAGTATGGGAATGCAGAGGCCTCTGCCCCACCTCTACGCCTCTGGGCCAGGTGTGCAGGAGCAAACGTGCACCTCTCCCCTCCCTAGAGCAGGTAGAGAGGGCGATCAGGCATGGCCTTGGTGTCACCCCCGCCCACTGGTCAGCATAGCCCTGCCAGTTTGGGGGTGGGGCAGGTTTGTTGGCATGGGCTAAGAGCAAGAAAAAGCAGCTGTAGCTCAGGAGCATCTGAGCACCTCCCCGGGGCTATTCCTAGGAAAGCACTGCTTATGTATAATCAGGGCTGTGCTTAGCGGCCCACGCGAGCCATAAGTGACTTGCCCAAGGTCATAGAAATCAGTGTCAGGGAGATGGCAGTATTTCTGTTACAGCAGCACCCGACAGGGGCCAGGCACTGTACATCTGGATTATAACTCAAGACTCTTAATTCCCACCCCACCATCAAATTTCCTCCAGCTAGATAGCTGCAAAACCAAAGCTTGCTAATGCCACCAATATTGATGGATTGAGCAAGAACCATTGTTCTCAATACTCTTCCTCTCTCCATCTTCCAGCTACACCCTGCTGACGTGCATTGGTGTAGTACGTTGCTGTTATTGGGTAATACCAGTTCACCAGCATGCTTGTTACATTGCTTTTGGTAGAGGAGGGGGTGTTGTAATTCGCTCTCTCATCCTACCTCCCCCATGCAGCCCTTTCCAACCGAGTCTCGACACCCATCTTTCACACAGATCACCGATATAAAGGTTAACATTAATTAAGGAGCATGCTATTGCTTTCTCAAGGAGCTATCCCAGCTCTGTCTCTTCCAGGTTCTTTCTTCACCCAGCTGGTATGTTTAGAGACTGCCACGATTAAGCTTGAGATCCGGGACACTGCAGGACAAGCGAAGTACCATAGTGTTTGCCACCTTTATTACAGCAGGGCGAATGCTGAACTTCTTGTATATGACATAACCAGAAAGGTAAGAGCAGTGATGCTGGTTCTCCTGCCTCTCTCCTCCAGAAGGGTTTGCCTTTAACGTTCTAAAATATCCAGACTGAATCTTGATAATGCGGTCATGCCGTTGGTAGGCTGCACTAGTTCTAGTCAGGGTAGCTTCCCAATACGTCTCCAGACATTTTTCAACCAAGACTGCTTTTTCCTGCACACATCATGCAAGGGCTACACATCCTGGGCAGGTTTGTCCTTTGTCTTCTGGTAAAGATGGTTGAAGACATGCAAGGAACTGGTACAGGCATTTCACTTACAGTGGACAAGAAATACTCACGCTTTCTCCCTAAAAACCAAGATTTCTCTATCTACCCCTGCCTCCCAGCCCAATCCAGCTCACCAGCCAAGTAGGTAATGAGGGAGCATCACTAAGTGCTTTGTGTTCCCCTACCCTCATGTAACCCACACACCTTCTGGGTGTGGTGTTCTGTCCCATCTAGTGGCACTGAGACCACTTAGAGAGCTCAAATGAGTTTGCTGTACAACCTTAGCTAGCTGGCTTTTAGCTCATGTGGTAGAGGCTCATGCACTAAGCTCCAGAGGCCCCAGGTTAAAGACTTTCCTGAGCTATGGTGGGTTTGTTCAGAGGGTTTCGAGGGTGCATTGGTAGGTTTCAGTGTCAGAGAGGATGTTCCCAAATTTTGCTTCAAAATTTGCCATCAATGAGTTGATGCAGAAAAAAA
>NW_027424852.1:19040-20217 GCF_003597395.2 Chelonoidis abingdonii
AATTGTCCCTCTGAAGAGAAGCAAAGAGGCACGGGATCATGAGCTTGTGAAAACGGACTTTACCTGAAGCCATTTTTACCACCTGAGCTACAGTATTTACACTGCAGCCAACGTTGCAAGATAAAGCCAGTGTGAGCTGTACTGCACATGCAGCGAGAAAACACCCCTGGAAGGGATCACAGCTGAGGGGCTACAGGGCATTTGCTATAACAAGTGCTCAAGACTCAGTGAACTGGTTCAATACCACCACGTTTGGGAAGTGCAGGAGCTCATTTCACTGCAGCTGTACCAGCCGCCAGCCAGTCTCTGCTATTTCAGGAGGGTGAAATCATCTTCTTGTACACATGTGCTTATATCACGTCACATGAGCTCACCACTAAACTCGTGCGGTTGCTTATATACATCATCCCACACCAGACAGACTCAGCCCGGGGGAACCGTTACAGATTTCCATGACTGAAGTCTGCCACATTAACTCAGCTGGGGCTTGCACGGTGGTGGATGCACCGTAATTAGTTACTGAAAAATGGCCACACTGCTACACTGAGTTGCTGCATCTTGTAGCTAGTTTTGTGCTTCATTGCTTTGCAAAGGTGTCAATTGTATATGAGCTTCTCCTCTAGACAGAGAGTACAGAAAACTTCCCAGCTTGCTTCCCTAGGTCAGGGTACAGGCATTTCAAAGGCCATCACTGGCCTTTGTTGATACAGCGGGGGGGGGGGGGAGCACCTTGCTATTAGCATCAGATATGAACTCAAGTACTGCAGACAAGAGCACTTAGCGCCACATGGAGAAAGGGGAACCTCCCGTGTCATCTGTGTTGAAGCCAGGGCAGCTACAAGCGGTGTGCAGGCTTAGTCCTGAATGTGTCACCCAGGCATGTCAGGCTTGTCAGGCGCCCCCATCCTCCGGGTGTATTTTTCCCAAGGAGCCAGGATGTGCTGAAATCAACAAAGTTAGCTATGTTAGTAAACTGTTTACCTGACAAGCACAAGACAAAATTTGATTTTTGCATAGTGTACAACAGAAAAAGTTTGCTGGGGTAGCATCCTGGCAAACCCTTCATATGTAGACGCAGCACCCCTGTGCCAGCTGGAGTTTCTAGTGTGGACCTGGCCTAAGTCAGACGGTATGATTCTCTTATTTACACCAATGGCCTGGTTTACACTACGCCATT
>NW_027424853.1:0-1300 GCF_003597395.2 Chelonoidis abingdonii
GGGTCCTTCAGTAATGCTGAAGACACGGAGCAACTGAAGGGCCCCCTGCTGCCGAAATGCCACCAAAGACCCGGACTACCACCGGGTGAGTACAAGCGGTGCAGCTCCCGCGCTTTGCCCCAGGCCTCCTGAATCCTCTGGGTGGCCTTGCATAAAAGTTTTATAAAATGGCAAGGAAAGAGCAAATTACCTGTATAGCATTTTGTCATGCAAATATGTTTCATTAGGATGTAGACTTAATTACTAAACAATTACCAGTAACTTTTATGTCTTTATGAAGGGTTAAATTTTCTGCTTGTATTACTTGGCAAAGCTCTGTTGAAGTCAATGGAGCGTTGAAACATTGCACAGTAGAAACTGGCCCAAAGACACTAGATTCAAAGGAAGAGAATGAAGAATAAGAGCGGGAAAATGTAGTGCTGTAATGTGAGACCACAGCAACGTGTAATAGAGTTCTTTGTAGGTTTCTACAATTTTAGAGATGAATTACCAAGCACAAAACCATTTGTATTTGCTCGTTATTGCTTTATTATGATACATTTAGAAAACATTGTCTTTTTAAAAAAAGAGCTTATGTTTACACTAGGTATAATATGGGACAGATCCTCATCTAGTGTAAATTGTTAAACTTCACTGAAGTCAATGATAATGGAACTCTGACAATTTATGCCTGCTGAGGATCTGCTCCCAAGGTTTTAGGACAAACCTTTGACATTATGGGCCACGTTGTGTTGAGACTCTTTGAAAATCTCTAAAATTGCACCTGTGAACTTTGGATGTTTCAGTAGTTGTGTAGTTTGACTGGTAGCTACACACTATTTGTAGAAAATAGCTATTTGTGGCAGGCACAAATTTAGATGTCCTTTGAAAAATGTCCTTTAATGTCAGAACACCACCACAAATTGCACTGTTTTCTTAACAGACTGAAACCCAGAGTTTAACTTGCTATGATAAACTTGTAGGGTTTTTTAGTACCTTTCTTCCCTAAGGATCCAAAAGATCCTAACAGTTGAACAAACTACATAAAGATCTTTTCATGCGCTATTGAACAGACACGATATGTGGCTGCTCTTGAGAAACACAAGCAGCTATGCGACATAACATTTGGAACAGGGAGCAAAGCGGAAGGGTTGGGTAGGCAGAAGAGATGGAAACTATTCAAATTAGAATTTAGTCAGGATGCTGGGCACTGCTACTGTCGTAGCTTCCTACTCAGATTTGAACCTTAGCGTTCATAAACTGAGAAGCTAGCATGAACCCTCTAAGCTTAATTACCAGCTTAGATCTGATATCGCTGCCA
>NW_027424853.1:1556-6869 GCF_003597395.2 Chelonoidis abingdonii
CGAGAGACAGACAAAAGACACACACAAAGGGACACACACCCAAACATTCCCTCCCTGAGCTTTTAAAAATCCAGTTTCCTGATTGGTCCTTTGGTCAGGTGTTTGGTTCCCTTTGTTAACCCTTTACAGGTAAAAGAAACATTAACCCTTAGCTATCTGTTTATGACAGAAGGTGATACTGTCCTAACAGTACCCACCACCAGTGTTCCCTCTAATTTTTTCCATGTATGGAATGAATTTTGTTATGTGCACCTGTCACACCCCAATGGCCCCCTCCCTCAGGGAGTCCCCGGGGAAGGCAGATTAGCATTATATGTGGCTAACACTGTTCCATGTATCGCAAGGCATTTTGGGAAGGGTCAAAGGTGTGTGAGTGGGGAGTGGAAGTTTCCTTTGCAGGTATGAGAGGCTGAGGGGGGAGGGAGAAAAAGAAGAAAGCAAAGAACTGGCTAATTCAATACTGCAGCAGGCAAGCTCAGTCCAAAGATAAAAAGCTATGCTCTCTGCCAAGACAGAAGGGGGAAGTCCAACCCCCCGACCAACCATTTAAAAAAAAAAAATTAAGCAAAGCCATAAAAATAACAGCAAAAACAATGGAAGCGAATGGAGCAGCAACAGCAAAGGCCAGCACAAAAAAACCAGCAAAGTCTAGCAAATGTGTTTTTAAAAAAATAAAACACCCACAAAAAGCCAGTTTAACCTGGCACAAGAGGCGCCAGAAATAGAGGTCATGGAATGGAACACCCCCAAAGGAACCCAGGGCAAGAACTTCCATCCACCCCTCCCCCCTTCTTCTTATGTTACACCCAGGCCTGGCCAGTTTTGGGTAGTGTGTGTGAGAGTATGAATTTCATACTATGAAAGTGGGTTAGGTCTTGGGGCTCTAATGCGTTCTTTCTTCCCCTAAGTAACGTGGGAGAGTTCCCAGCACTCCCTGCTGTATTTTATTAATAAAGCTTTAAAATTTAAACACTTCGCGTGTTACGTCATCTCCTCCCCAAACAATCCTGCGGCGTCAGCCTAATCACCTAACGCTCCAGGCAGATTGGTAACAAAACTCCATCACACACCAATATGGTGGTGATGTGTGACACATCACCTTCATATTGGGGAACATAACAAAATTCATGTGGGGATGGGGCCGAGGGGTTTGGCGTGTGGGAGGGGGCTCAGGGCTGGGGCAGAGGGTTGGGGTGCAGAGGTGTGAGGGCTCTGGCTGGAGGAGCAGGCTCTGGGGTGGGGCTGGGGAATGAGGGGCAGAGGGCTGGGTGGGGTAGGTTCTGGGGTGGGGTGTGGGGAGGCTCCAGCTGGGGGTGCGGGCTCTGGGGTGGGGCTGGGGATGAGGGGCTCTGGAGTAGGGCAGAGAGGATGCAGGGGATGAGGGCTCTGGCTGGGGGTGAGGGCTCGGGGTGGGGCTGGGGATGAAGGATTTGGGGTGCAGGAGAGTGCTCTGGGGTTACGGCAGGGAGAGAAGACATCCCCCAGCTCTCTCTCCCTGCAACAGCACCTGGGCTAGCGGGGAGAGGCACCTCTCCCTGGTGTGGCAGCTCCGGGGCTGGGGCCGCATGTTAGGTGCCCCTTCCCTGGCTGCAGTAGGGCCCGAGCTCGGGCCCACCCACTGTCGTCTCTAGCTTAGCAACGACCTCTCATCGCCCAACAAGAACCAATCACAAAGCCACCTCTCTGGGGCAAGAGCATGTGAGCAAGCGCACACTATAAGTCCCAGCACACATTACATCCTGGAATGGGCAGGCTGGTCCATCAGGCGGTGCCTGATAGTCCACGCTCCTTGACAGCTCTAAACCAATCAGAGCACTCTCCACCATGAGGCGTGAGAATTCGAACCAAACAGTGTCCAAGTTGGGGTGAGGATTTGGGTGAATTAGCACCTGTCCCGGCCATGGCAGGACCTGTACCTATATGCCCTTTGTGTATTGTTTTGTCGGGGGTCCTCTAAGTTATTGTTTCCTGTTTGAGTCACCGTTTAATAAACCAATTTGCTTTATAGTTAATCCTGTCCTTAGTTTTATCTCTGTTGACAGCTGCGGTTTGGGGGAACAAGTCTGCTGGGTGGTGACTCTGAGGTTTGGAACCTAGAGCACATCCAGTTAAGATCTGAGTTCCTGGTTAACAAAGGGAGGGGCGCCCCTTTCCCGGTCGTGGAAGGTCCCAGCTGGATGGGTTTCCTGAGCACCTGGACAGTGCTAAATAGGCTGCTGCGCAGCCATGCAGCTTACAGGGAACTTAGCCCACCACCACCAGATAAAGAAACAGATCTTAAGATGTTTAAGAAAACTTTGTTTGATTGCATTCTGTCTGATGGCAAGCAGTTTCCTTGATCAGAAATCCAGGCCCCAAAGAGCTCTGTCTGTTGTCTTCCTCCGATGGCCTTACTCACCACTGCTGCTCTTGCTTTCTGCTGCTTTCTCTTCACTTTCTGCAGCTTTTCATGTGCCTGACACACATAGCTACAGCCAAACAATGTACCAGGCCCTGCATTTACAATCAGTACCAAGAAAATTCCATTTACTCTCCCTGGGTTAGAGCTTGCTCAAGCCTTCATATGCACTCTGTGCCTTGGGTGGTGGTTTCTGTTGTTTCAGCTATCACCGCACAAAGGGGAACTTAATTGCTCCTTCATTCAGCCTGAATAAAAGGTGCTCAGTACACCCATAAACTATAACCTATTTTGTGAGTGATGGCAGCCAGTAAGAAAAGTGGCCAATTTTCATCACTGTGGAAGGTTTTCAGTGTGATTCCACAATTTTCTGTACTTGTACAGGTGTTGTTTAATATATTTATAAATTATCTAGAAAAGGGGGTGAACAGTGAGATGGCAAAATTTGAAAATGACACTTATTTAGGTTAGTTAAGGCTAGAGAAGACATTGAGGAACTTCAGAGGAACATGATCAAGCTGGGTGTATGGGCAGCACAATCACAAATTAAATTTAATATTCATAAATGCATGGTGTAATGGACACTGGGAGGCATGATTTGAAATTATACACATTCCTGGAATTGAAATTAAATGTAATCTCTCCGGAAAAAGACTTGGATGTCATTGTGGAATGCTCACTGTGCAATGACAGTTAAAAAAGAAAGAGGAAAAAGGCAAACAAAATATTGAGATACATAAGGAATGTGATAGAAAATAGGAATTAAAATATTGCAATGCCACTAATATTAAGAATATGCTCTTATGTGGAATACTATGTTATGTTTTGATCACTATCTCAAAAAGTATCTAGAAAAAACAGAGAGGTTTTAAAGATAAGTGAAAGATATGATTAAGAGTACTGAAGAACTTTCACATGAGAGAAAATTGAAAACGTTTAAATGTTTGGATGAATAAAAGGAACTTAATTGGGTATGTAAAATAGTGATTATAATGAGAAGGTAAATCGAAACAGGATATTTCTCATTTCAGATATATAAAACAAAGGAATTTTTAATGAAATTAAAAATCAGCAAATTTATAAACTGATAAAAGAAACACTTCTACTGATCACAAAAATTAACCTGCGGACCCTTTCCCACAAATACCACAGAGGCCAAGAACTTAGAACTTATTTGGAAAGGATTGGACATTTACATAGGGCAAGAACATACACAACTATATTTCATAAGATTATATATTTAGAATATTGTTGCCCAAGCGGCTTGTCAAAAGTTCAGGCCCCTGGGAGTTCTAGCTGGAAGTGAAAATTCATGGAATTGGTATTTTCTTCGATGGAGTCTTGTTTATTTACAAGGAATGTAGAAAGTGCTACTGCTCTGGAAACGCAGTGCCCAGAACACAAAGATCAGTTTCCTAGCTCACAGCCCAAGCCTCCTTTACCATCACCACAGCCAAAGAGCTCCTCTAGCTTTTTGCAGGGTCACACTGTGCTCACTGGCTGTTGCTCAGCTTCTTGCTTTTTGCCTCTTCCTCTCTGTTCTGTATCTTGTCTGTTCTACTCTCTCTCTCTCTCTCTCTCTCTCTCTCTCTCACACACACACACAGCTAGTTTTGGGCACTGTATTGGCATGCAGGTCACACTTCTGAGCCCTGTGCTCAGGTGTGGTGCCGCAGCTAAGTCTCTCCTCAGTTTCCCCTTATGGGCTATCAAGTTCAGTGAAGCTTTGAATGTAGTGAACAGTGCTCCTCAGGGTCTATGTTTGTTTACTCAAAGGCAGATATTGGGCCATGCCTAGGTTATCCTTAACCTCCGTTCCATCCTCAGTGTATAGCGGCCCCACTTCTTCTTTCTTTGTTTTCTTCTTATTTATGTGGCTGTAGAACCTTTTACTATTGGTTTTGATTCCCTTTGCAAGGTCCACAATCACACCCAAGGTCCCCAGGCCCAGATGCCTCTCAGATACGCTCGGAGCAAAGGGAAACCTTGAGAGTGGACGGAAAGAAGGTTATTGCGTGGAGGGACACTGGAGCACAAGTGTCAACTATCCACCAATCCCTAGTGGACTCCAAATTCATCAACCCAGAGGCTCTGGTGATAATTCAGCCCTTTATGTCACACCCTGTAACCTTGCCTACAGCCAAGTTGCATGTCCAGTACAAGGGCTGGTCAGGAACGTGGACTTTTGCAGTCTATGACAATTATCCCATCCCCATGCAAGGGGGGGAAGACTTGGCCAACCATTTGAAGCTAGCCAAGAGGGTGGGAATGGTCACCTGCAGCCAGGCTAAGCAAGCTTTCACACCTATCCCTTTCCTGAGCCTTCTACCAGGGTCCCGTCTGTGTTACCAGAGACTCAGACAGAGGTGGTGGAGACGGATCTTCTACCCACAAGTGTTCCAGCCGTAGTAGAACCAACACCAGAACCATTATCAGCACTGAGTACAGCGCTTGCAAACCCATCTACAACTCCAACGCCAGAGGGCACCAGTGGGCCTGAACTGGCAGAAGCAGCAGACAACCCTACCCAAGAGCCTGAAATATCACATAGTGCACCAGCGGAGAGTGGTTCACAATCAACTAAAACAACCCCATCACCTACATCGCTTCCAGAGGGACCAAGCCCAAGTTCACAGTCTAAGGAGGAACTGATGTCTCCAGCATAAAGGGAACAGTTCCAGGCTGAGCAAGAAGCAGATGATAGCCTTCAGAAAGCTTGGGTGGCGGCACAGAGCAACACACTGCCTCTCAGCTCTTCTAACCAATCCCAGTTTGTTGTAGAACAAGGACTTTTATACAAGGAGACTCTTTCTGGTGGACATCAGGAAGACTGGCATCCTCAAAGACAGTTGGTAGTTCCAACTAAGTACCAGGGAAAGCTCTTAAGCTTAGCCCATGATCATCCCAGGGGCCAT
>NW_027424854.1:3086-11761 GCF_003597395.2 Chelonoidis abingdonii
CCCCGGCCCCGACGCAAACCGTCTCCCAGCGGAGGGCGAGTCGCTAACGGAGTCCCTGAGCTCAGGGCCCGGTCCTACCTATCACCGGCCCCCGCCCGGCCAGTCCCCTGGCAGTGGGATGGAGGGGTGGGGGGCACAGTCTGCAAGACTGAAGCAGCTGCTGCTCCCCAGCGCACCCCGGGCAGGGGAGAATCGCTGCGAACCAACGGGACGGACCCCTCCAGGCTCCCGGCTTCGCCTCCCTCCTCCAGCTGCAGCCTCTGGCTCCGCTCTCTTGCCACCTGGGCCAACAGACCTGTCTAGAGGGGCTGGGGAGCGCTGCGGGCACCTCCCCTCTCGCCTCCAGCTGCTGCCACACGTGGAGCTGGAGCAAAACTTCTCCAAAGGCAAGAGAGCGGGACGCGCCCTGAGCAAGGGGAGTGCGGAGCGCAGAACCGGGGCTGGTCGTGCAGCCCTTGCTTGTGACCCAAGGGAGTGAGAGGGGCGTGGGCAGCGCTGAATGCCCCACCCCCCTTTCCCTACTCGCAGGAGCCGCTGCTACATTGCACGCCGTGTTTATATCAGCCTCCAACCAGAGGTGGATTTGGTAGGCAAAGGTTCATCTCATTCTCGATTGTCACAAGCTCAGGCAGATTCAGGGGAAAAACAGTTTGTAATTCACCCTGAGCGTTTGATAGCTACTTCTTCTTCACCAAACATGTTTTAAACAGAGCAAGCACAGAGGTCGCTTCTTTTTCTGGAGGAAGCCCTATTAGGATTATAACTAAGGATGAAATGAAGTAGGATTCTAGAGAAATGTAATAGAGGTCTGTCAACATTATTCTAAAACCCTATTTGATTTAATAATGAATGATCTACTTTCTAGTGAATCTTTAAGGAATCCTATAGGATGTATTAATAGAGAATTGTGTCCTTGGTCCAGCATTCTGTAGGATGGTTTAAACATTTTATAGAAAGGATCTCATCCTATTAGATTCTATAGGGATTGGGGTGATTTCTACAGACCCCTATTTTAAATCATCTTCTAGAATTTCGTAGAGAATTATAAAATTCTATAGCTTAAAAAAATCTCCATTCTCTATTAAATTCTATAGGACTTCCACAAGGGCTGTCTATCAAGACAAACCTATCCAGTACTGTATCTAACTGTGTAATCATCCATCCACCTAGGTGTTCATACTATATCCATCACCATGGTACTGGAGCACAAATTTCTGATTTAGGCCCTGATCCTGCAAACACTCATGCACATGAATAATTTTACACAGAGGAGTAATCCCACTGAAGTCAATGAGACTACTCAAATGTATAAAATTAGGCATATGCATAAATCTTTGCAGGATTCTGGTCATAGACTGGTAGGAAGCAATTTNCGCTGGTGAGTGTCCACACCTGATGAACAGCGCTGCATCAGCAGCACTGGATTCGCTACACCCGTAGCGGGCCAGGTGTACAGGCAGCACTGCAGGAAGGGAGTTGCAGTGCTGGCTGAGCTCTGTAAGTGTGGACACCTGGTAAGTTGCAGCGCTGTAACCCCCTCACCAGCGCTGCGTAATGATGGAGACAGAAGAGAGGTGAAAAGAGAGCAGATTAAGATCTTAAACAAAAACACACACAGAGAATTGTTACAAGCAATTGACATTCAAGATTTTTCCATTAGATTAAAGAAACGTCAGATGCTATCATTTAGACATATTTTCCCCCATGTTTTCAGTTTTAGACATTACTTCTCAGATTTGCTTAACCCACATTTATCTGCTGAAATCAAAACAATGACTTAATGAAGTTCCTGGTTACCATAAATGTATTTCACAATGAATGCCACAGACCTAAATTCCATGTTGTTAATCTAGAGTTCATGTTGAACATTGCATAATCTCAGTTTTAAATGTTTTAAACTCAAAATCAGGTCAATTTGACTTTTTTCTTCATAAATTATTTTATCCAACCTATCTTTGTATTATTATGTGGGAGCAGGGTCTGATGAAGTGAAAGAGTATGTTTATAGGAATTCACAATCAGGTAGGTAAGTCTGTATGTCCTGAACAAAGATCTGTCAGAAAACTTAATGCTATCTTGTGTGATGGGGTGATGTATGAGAATAAGCAAAAACTCGAAGTGAGCCTCCCTTTGTGCAGAACTGTCACTGCTGCCACATAGTTGATATAGACTCTCTTCAGCTGTCACTTTCAATACAAAAGAGAGAAGTAGGGTTTTGATGCTTATTCCCAGTGTACTAATCTGATTGTATCTCTCTAAAACCAAGCTTAATGTCTGCAAGGTCACCTATTGTTTTTTCTCCATCACGATGGACAGGTCTGGAGTTTTGACTTTTCTATACATTGTATAAATTCACTTAACAATGAAGGCCAAACCTTAGGCATCTCTTTGCATCAAGAACAAAATAGTATCTAATGTTGATCACTATATATCTTGAGGGACAAAGACTGAAAATTATGTAACAATATGCATGACATTGTTTAAACCTTTCAAAACTCCTGAATGCATTGGGTAGACTTGTGTGTATTGCTTATATCCTATTTAACCACAGGAGCAGAGGCTTAAGAGCAAATGAATATATAAAAAAAAAAAAAAAAAAATCCCTCTCCCCTATGGGGGTATGTGCTTCCTCAACTCTGGTCTCTATCAAGGCCTGGGAGTTTTGGGGTTCTGGCGCAGTATCTTAGCTGTTCCTAGCACTGGCATTCACTGGACAGAGAGCTCTGATGTTGTTCCTAGGAATCTGTTGGAGCCTACTCACAGGTCTAACTGTTGTTAGTGCATTCCCACAATTACAGGTTCTCTTGTCTCGTCCATGAATGGTTTGTTCCAGTAGCCCTCTTATCATCGGATTGTCCTGGTTCCTCAACATCTGGCGGGACCTTGTTAATCCGGGCGACGTCCAAGCCGCATGACTCTCCTAGTTCATGTCACTCTCATATTTGAGTAGGCAGGTGAAGCGTTAGGGGGTCTTTTGCCCAAGGACCCCTACTGGAAAGTGGGTACCAGCTGGATTTGAACCCCGGTCTCTCGTAGCAAAAGGCAGTCTCCCGTATCAAGGGTGGTGCTCTTAATCACTACGCTATCCAGTCGTGTGTGTGTGTGTGTGTGTGTATATATATATAAAGAATAACTGTGAACAATAAATTAAAATACGTTTGTTCTCAGTAGCTAGCATCGTTGGTTATTCCACTGTGATTGATGTGGTTTTGTGGAGGAGCTTTAAAAAGCAAAACAACCCCCCACCCCCTCATGGTTCCGAACTCATATGGTTGCCAGTCATTGCCGAATCCATATACGTTAAAGGAATACCAGTGGAAAAATAAAGATGTGGGCAATAAGACCCTTGGTCAATACACTGCATCTCAGTACTATATATCCCTTAAATGGCTGCATGTGTGCATGCGAGATGAACATGCCCTGTGCCTCTTTGTGCTTCAATGATAGTGGTATAAAGGATGACCATCCACACTCCCTTCATTTCCTTCTCAGTACCTGTAGCTATGAGCTGGGGCTTTTCAAACTATGGAGTAACTTCTTTGTTGTGTGGGCACTGAAAAAGAAGATGAGAACTAAAGGTTCCTATAAATACCAGCTCTCTCACAATTTCTGTTTTAAAAAAGCCCAACTTTACTTTCACTTGTCCACATAGATGCACAAAGTGTCAAAACTGTCATTCTGGATCAGAGAAATGTTCCTTTTTTGGTTCTTTTACCTAGTTATTCTTTGCACTAAGCAGAACACAGTCAGTTTCTCTTCAGCCCATAGTGGCCAGACTCATGAGAGGTCTGTTATATTTGAAATCTTCCTGTTAGGTTGGAATTGTGATATGCCTCCCTTTGAGCCACCTGATGCCTATGAGCTTCCATTTTAAATGAGATTTTATTCCTGTTGGCAATGAATCAGTTCACAACAAAGTGAGCTTCAGCTGTAGTGACTACTCTCATCTACCCAAATTTTACAAAATGAGAACTACAGGCTAAATCCTCAACTGGTATAGATCATCACAGTTCCATTGAGCCCTGTGGATTCCTTAGATAAAAATAGGATGGTGGTGTGGATACCTCGATTCCTTGTAAGTCGTCAAAATTACCTTGAACATTAGTGCTGGCAAGTATTTTCCTTGCATTGTATGGCCATTTAAGGTATGTCCGTACAGTAGCTCAGAGGTGTGATTGCCAGAGCAAGTAGACATATGCTCGCTAGTTCTGCTCAAGCTAGCATGCTAATTAGTAATGTGCTGTGGAGGCTTGGGCTATCACCCAGTTACTTACTCAGGAAGTCAGATGGGATTGTACTCCGTGGCTAGCCTGAGCTGCTTCCTGTGCTGCTGTAGCTATGCAGAGCTGTCATGTTTCCCTCTTCTGTGCTGTGAATTGCACCTCCAGCCGCTGTGTAACGAATTTCTTAGGCAAGACCTGATCTGCTAGTTGTGGAATGTGGATGCGGAAAAATCTAGATTTAAGTAGAGTGATAAAGCTCTATATTATTAATACAACTTCTTGTTCTTGTATTGGCAGCAATACAGTAGGTCAAACTATGCCCAGAGAGACCATTTCTAGCAAGGGCACATTAGGTTGGAAAAGTCATAGTGACTTAGGAGCACAAGTGTCTCTGAACATTACTTAGCATTTTAAAATTCCAGCCCATCAGAGAGGTCAGAGAGATGTTAACAGGGTATGTCTTCTCTACAGGGTAGGGACTTTCTGTCTGTACCTGTAGTCACTTCTGTGGCACAATGTTTATTTCTAAACAATTTGCATGTTGAAATGTAATGGGTTACCTTTTGTTAAAGTATTCTTTTAAAAAAAAAATCTTAAGAGAATCTTTTTCCTTGTTATAATTATTGGAGAGCACAACAGTGTCTCAGAATTATGGACATTTAAAATCAGCAGCAGATTTTCATTCAGTTGGATATGGCACATTGCAAAGCAAAATGTTATCATTGCTAATTATTATGATTTAAATCTGTTTGTATCTATTTTATCTTCAGACAGTAAACAGTCTGCTGAATACTACTCTCGTTTATCATCATTTTAGCAATGAATCTCGGTATCAAGAGAAATTTTTTGTTCCATAGTAAATAGACAGGGATGGCAGAGTCTTGTTCATGCCTTAAGTGATATTTCATGGCATTGGAAGATGCCAGTTTTTTTCTTTCTATATATAGTTCACATGCCCTGTTCCCATATTAAGCTGTTGTGTGTGCCTTTGGGGATATATCTGGTTTAGTTGACTAGTTGTTTGTTTAAAAATTCTGTACTACAGTCCATATCTCTTCTTAAGAAAGCACACAAACTATGTAATGTTAAGTATCTAATTGAATCCTCTGCAGTAATGGTCAGGTTAAGAATTTGAAGATGAATTTCTGTCTGCTAGGTATTTGCAGAAAAAGAGAACAGAAAAAGCACATCTGTCACATTCAGAAGAGGAAGCAAAATGAGGCTGATCTCCTAACCAGAACGTAGGTTTTTAATTTCAAACTGCTTGTCATGGTAATTCCCACTCTGAACTTAGCGTCTGAGAGATGGGTACCAGCATGAATTCCTCTAAGCTTGATTACCAGCTTAGAACCTGTAGCGCTGCCACCAACCAGGAATTCAGTGCCTGGTACACTCTGGTCCCCAAAAAACTTGCCTGGGGACCCCCAAGACCCAGACCTCTGGATTCTTAACACCAGGAAAGCAAACCCTTTCCACACATTGCCTCTCCCAGGCTTCCCCTCCCTGGGTGTTATCCTGGAAGATTACTGTGATTCAAACTCCTTGAATCTTAAACAGAGAGGAAGATGCACTTCCCCCCCTCCTTCTCTTTCCCCTCCAGACTCTCCTGAGAGAGAAGTAATCCTGACACACACAGAAAATTAACCTCTCTTCCCCCTTCCCTCCTTTCTCCCCACCAATTCCCTGGTGAATCCAGACCCCGTCCCTGGGGTCTCACACCAGAATAAAAAACAATCAGGTTTTAAACAAGAACCTTAATTAAAGAGAGAGAACAGTAAAAATTATCTTTGTAAATTTAAAATGGAACAGGTACAGGGTTTTTTTGCTATAGGCACTGGAATACCCTCCCAGCCTAGTATTCAAGTACAAATTAAAATCCTTTCAGCAAAAATCAAATTTGAGCTCCTTCCAGCCAAATGCACATTTGCAAATTAAGAAAACAACATAAACCTAACTCGCATCTACCTAGTACTTACTATTTGGAATCTATAAGACCTGTATCAGGGAGATTGGAGAGAAACCTGGTTGCATGTTCTGGATCCCTCTGAGCCCCCAGAGTGAACAACAACCAAATTCTAACAGCACACACAGAAACTTCCCTCCCTCAAGATTTGAAAGTATCCTGTCCCCTGATTGGTTCTCTGGTCAGGTGACAGCCAGGCCTACTGAACTTGTTAACCCTTTATAGTCAAAGAGAGATAAAGTACTTCTGTGCTATTAACTTTTCTTTTCTGTTTATGACACTACTCTATGGAAGGTTTTTCTGAATCCAGCTTGCCTACTAATAAAGAAAAAAAGGAACGTGGGAAAGCAATGTCAGTCATAATTATCATGAACCAGGGATAAGCTGACTTGTATCAGGAGATGGAGGGCTCAAAGTGTGTCTCTACTCTCAAGTGTTACACTCTAAAGTACAACTGGAAAATGGTACCACCTTATTAAGATCTGTTGTCTGTATTCATTCAATCACATCTGCTTGTTTTAGTGACACAAATTTTTACTACTGTTCAGTCCTGTAGAACCAACACAGGTTTGGGCGAGTGGACTGGGTTCATGTTATGCAAACTATTCAGCAAAACTGTTGCATTCCAACTGTAGTGTAACCTGTGCACACCTCAGGGCAGACTGTCAAAAAGCAGGGCAGACACCCCAAACTAGCTGTATGTTCTATAATTAGATTTCTCCAACCCAGTAAAAATGTGAACTCCTGAAGCTCTGTAACAGTCTTACCATGGAGTCACAGACAGTCTCCTTGGGCATTCCACTCTATCTTCCCACCCAGACAAGATGCATTTTGGCATGGTCTGCGCTTTTGGCAGCGGGAATCGATCTAAGTTACACAACTTCAGCTATGTGAATAACGTAGCTGAAGTCGACATACTTGGGTCTACTCATTGCGGTGTTTTCATTGAGGTTAGTCTACTGCTGATGCTTCCCCGTCAACTCTGCCTGTGGCCTCCCCCCCAGCCCCAGTAGAATACAGGAGTCGGGGAGAGCACTCTGGGGTTGATTTATCAAATTGACCCCTGCTGGATCGATCGCTGCCCGCCGATCCGGCAAGTAGTATAGACATATCCTTAGTGACAGTCGGTTACCATACATCAGAGATCACACAAGATTCAGGTTGTTTCCAGCCACTTATCCCAGGTCAGTTTGTACCTCACATCTCATACCAAAGACACCACTTGTAGCCAATCCTGTAGTAAACCAACTAAGGATTTACTAACTAGGAAAAAATGAAATGAGTTATTAGATTAAAGCAGACAAACATATATACATGAATGAGTTAGTCCATTTTTAAAAGGTAACAGAGTTGTAGTCATCTGTCAGCACTGAATGTCTTTTAGGGTTAACCTAGGTTGACACTGGGAATCTCTGCTTCTGTTTCCTAGCTCCAGCCCTGTGAGAGTCCAAACAGCAAAGAGATGACATATTTTCTTGTTCACTATCTTTGTCCTTCCTCCGTAATTCAAGTTGATGGGATGAGCTCTTTTGCATGTAGTCTCTTCATGATGTGTGAAGGGGCAATTAACAGTCCCACAATGGCCCCTTTAGTTTTGATAGCCTTCTTAATGAGCAGGAGATGATCCTTTCTGACAGTTTGACAGTTTCAGGGTAAACATTTTTACAGTTATAAAACAAACTTAAGTATTTCTTTATAGCACATGATAAAGATATGTGAGATTAATGTATACAGAAATTTACAAGCATTTCATAAAGTCTGAACACTGTTTTAAGTTCAGTAACCATCTTAACCCTATTAACACAGAGGTTTTCTTCAAATGCACAAGTGGTTTCGGGCAATGGATTTGTCAGTGCTTGGCCAAGCCCCAAAGCCTTGGGAAGAGCTGGCACCTGGCCTGCCAGTGTCACACCATTGTCTTCAAATTCTGCCATCAGTTGCACAAGTGCAGCTTCACTAAAGAGCAGCATTTGAAGTAGGAGTTGCACAGATTTAATTAAGAAAAGTGTTTGGCCTGTTGTATCTTTATCGCTGGGCTGACGAATAAGCCATCTCTCCACCTCTAATGTGAGATGAATGAGGACAGGGTAGAGCAATAATTGAATTGGTCACTGTTAGCAGAGGTACTGGACAAATGAAGTAGTGATATCCAAATATATCTTGTACTGAATGTGACAGATGGCAATTTCCTGCAGTGTCCTGGACAAACCTTATTGAATTAAGTTTATGTATCATTGTGGGCTGGGGATAGTATGTAATTCCTTGGGGGAGGGGACTACAGCCCCCCAGAAACTAAGAACAGTGAGGCAAATTCACTCAGGTTGTAACACTTCCAGAGAGCTACCACCACCATCTGTTGACAGGCTGTCATATACTAGTTTGAACTAGATTCTCCAAGGGCTACTAGATAGAGTAAAAGCAGCAGAGAATCCTGTGGCGCCTTGTAGACTAACAGACGTTTTGGATCATGAGCTTTCGTGGGTGAATAC
>NW_027424855.1:0-2299 GCF_003597395.2 Chelonoidis abingdonii
ATTTTTACATTAACTGTACAAAAAGTGTCCATATACAGGTATAATTATACAGCAGTAGTTACACTAATGTGACTCCCCGTATGGACACTTTTTGTACAGTTAATGTAAAAATACTTTTTATCTGGAAACACAGTGGCCTGTTTTCAGTCTTGCTTATGTCAGTAAATTTACCGCTGTAGATTTAATAAGCTATTTTATAAAGGATGAAAAAGCAGTTATTGGAAACTGCTCAACTATCTTAATCTTGGTCCCTATTCAACCAGCTTCTAGACTTCATTAATTACTGGCTGAACTTCATACTCATCCCAGAGTGTTGCTCTCGTTATGCCAATGTTTTATGGCTTTTTCTTTACCTTTATTCCATTGTTAAGGAGCTGTTTCCTCACATCCAGGTTGTGAAGTAAAGTCTGTCGTAGCCATGGCATTAGGTTATTTCTACTCCATGATTTGCAAGGCAGCTGATTAGAGTTCGTTACGTACCCATAACACCATATTCCAAATGCTTCCATGGGTACTGCATCATACAGCGGTTCTTAACTTGGCACTTTACAAGGGCTGTTTCCTGTTTGTCTCCTGCTCTTCCTGATCTTTGTGTGTGTGTCTGAATTAATGCAGTGGATTCTTCAAACAAAACTATTCTTTGTGTATGCGCGATGTGCCTCAGGTGGCACATGGCCAGGATTCATGACCGGATTTGGTCCACTGTTTGAATCATTAGCTTGCCTGGACTGGGCTGGGTACTGATGGAGAGCTCAACATGAATGCTGTTCCATGCCCTCCACAAAACTATTAATTTGGGGCTTCGTATGCAGCACATACACTGAAATTTTCTATAGTCAAAGCCCACAACTCTAGGCTCTAAGGGAGTAGGGTCTTTTTCTCTGATGTTCTTGTTTCATTGGAATACACTGGAGAGCTGTGTGAAATAACATATCTTACAAGATCCATAAGTGCTCACACAAGAAAGAACACGAGGGGAAGCGGGGAGGAACCCTTGATGAGCATGCACCCATCAGCCTGCATAGAACAGAATGACTAAGGTTTGATAAGTGTTACTCATCAGATGGGACACACAAACTGGAAGAAACCTACTCTATGTGAACTCTTCTTCTGAATGGTCTTAACTACACAGGATTTCAGTGTGAAACTCACTGGAATGAATCTGTACATTTGGTGTTAAATTGTTTGCTTTTTGGGGAAGGGTCCATTGCTCCTTTTTTATTTGAAAAGTCCTTTGATTGCTTTGAGTGCTATATAAATAATTTTCCCTCCATTATGTGATCGAATGTATAGTTTCAGCACTTTCAAGCAAGCTGATGGTAATGTACAATGGCAAATGACTCACTATTTGTGGCAGCACAGAATTATTTTCCCCTCTTTCAGATATTAACATCTTTTTCTAAACACTTAAGATCATTCTAAAAATACAGCAAAACGGCTCAGTTGGTAGCTGCTGTAGTGGGCACTTAAGTTCAAGAGCAGCCAAGGTTCCTGAGCTTGTCTAAGGGAGGTGAATACTACTATTAAGCTTTTTGCTCAACTAAAATGTCTTAAGCCGTTTGTAGGACATAGCTCTCTTCTAGATGTATTTTTTTGCAAAATGCTTTTGTTCCCTATATTTTTAAAGTAGTGTTCAAAAAAGCCAGTGGCAACAGTGAATACAGGCATGAGCAAAATAGCCAAATAATTGTTTCTCTTCTCCCCCTTCTCTTGAATCTATCATACTTTCTATAACTTAAGAATCCCAGTGAGTCAAGTCTACTTTCACATCCAGCTAGATCTGTAGCTCTTTGCTTTGAAAGTTGAATGATAGCCTGACCCGTCCAACAAATATGTTGCTGTAATTGACAAGCAGTAGTGAATCTGTTTCCTCATCCTCAGTGCTATGTTTTGTCAACTGCACAAAGCAGCCCCCCTCTGGTACAACTATCCTCCACCATCCTAAATGGGTCCTTCTATCTGAGGGGCAATTGTTGAGGTTTCATAATTTACATGGACTGAGGAGGGATTTGTCATGGCCCTGTGCTTTTATAGGGGCCAGTCTTGTTCTTTTGCACTTAACAAACACTTTTTCATTCCCATTTATTTTTTAATTTGAAATACAAACCAACACAGTCCTGTCTTATTTTGTCCTATGTGTTGTGTACCAGTATTATCTATGGGATCAGTACAGCTTTAGAAATGGGATGTGAAATCTTCCGATGTAGAGCCACAAAAATATTGGAGGGTCCCATGTAAACAGTTTAAAAAAAAAAAAAAAAAAAAAAGGTGAAAATGAAGGTTACATCTACACTAAAAC
>NW_027424855.1:4705-7003 GCF_003597395.2 Chelonoidis abingdonii
ATTTTATATAACCATACAGGCAAAGTGTAGGCCAGAGGAGAGCTAGTTCCATCTCACAAGATGGATTCTGTAACTGTAATATCACAGTCAATTCACTTGACTTTCTTTTTGTTTAATAGTGTGCCGATCCAATAAAAGTCCCTGGGTTTGTCTGACTTGTTCAAGTGTCCATTGTGGAAGGTAGGTACAGCACATATTGATTTGGAAATGACTTAACCCCTCTTTTTAATACTCTTTTCTTTACCTTGCCTCTGCTTCTTGTTCTGTTTAAAACATCCTCCCTTCAAAGGATGTCTGAATGTCCCTGTTCCATTGTTCCTCCACTCCAGAATATAGTGTCAAAGGAGCTATTGCAGTTCAGCGATTTATACACATATGCTGAACATTCCTCTCTACTTTCCATACGTGTGTGGTGAGGTATTTTTCTTTTGATTTAAAAGCAAAAATAGTTTATTAATGTTGCAGTAGCCGTTAATATGGTGTGTCAGTGGAACTGTTTAAAGCAGAAGACACAGTGGCAGTGGAACTGCATTTTTTTTCTTGTAAAGACCTTCATAATATTTGAAACACTTTTTTATATTTACAAAAGGAGTTTACTGCATTGACTGATTAGTAGATTGATTCAAAATAAAGCTGCTTCTGCTGTAGCAGATTAAAAACAAATAGGTATTTTTTGATATGCTCTAAATCAAAATCTTGCCCAACTCGTTTTGTGAGATAGCAAGTATCCAGTTTAAACTGAACAGATCTTAAATGTGTGTTCAGGATACCTTAGAATAAAAGAGTTTCCCTTAGCTATATTGACAGCAGCTGCTGCAGGTGTGTCTTTATCTGATTTTGGTGTACATTGTTGTATGTACATATTTCAGTGTAGTGGTTGAGATGATGACTCACACTTCAAAAGGCCTAGTAGATATTGGTTGGTGAATGTGTTCTGAGATGTGCATGTCTAAGGTTAGTCTAGTTAGTTGTCACATTCAGACAAAGACTATGGGAAATAAAAACACTTAAACTGAGGTCTACCACATGCACTGCCAGGTTTTTATCCTGGAAAACCACCATTAAGCTTAGCAAGTTTCTCCAATAGATCCCAGTAAATTCTATTTTCACTTTATTTTAACTGTCTGTTCCTGTAGAAGTAAGAATATGCTAACTACTTGAATCACTTATTTCATATCAAAAGCTTCAGCACCAAAAAAAAACCCTTTAATTTTCCTGTATTTCAAAAGTTAATAACTTGGAGGGAGGGAGATGGGAAACATCACCATGTTATGTAAATAATCAAAGACTGAAATCCCTAACTTGGAATATTTAACTCTTTCCGTGTGGTTTTTACTGTTGTTAACAAACCTTTGTTATATGTAGTTAATAGGATTTGAATTAAATTTTTACTCAGTTTGTGTTAGATCTTAAAACTGCGGTCAACCCAGGAATTAAACAGGTTTGAATGAAAAAGCACCATCATTGTGGTCTGGAAATCTATAGGATGTAGGGAACCAGCAAGATCTTTTGTTCAGGTAACATTTAAAATACAAAAAGAGAAAACAGAGTCACCCATATATTCACTTGAAGGGCCACATTGTTCTCTCACCTAGATTTGGGGAGGAGAGAAGAATACCAATACAACAAAAGTATCTCTTGCATTTCCAAAATTAAGAATTTTTTTCCCTGTTGTCGGAGAGCCTTAGATTTATGGGAGCACCTCTAATTTTGGGAGTGAAAATGTTCACCTTTTCATCTGGTATGCTTTTTATATATGAAGGGTTCTACAGATTTTTAAATTACTCTTCATTACGTGACGTCAGGTCCAGTGCCTCCCAAATTCATGGACTTTACAATAAAATACAGGAGCTTCAGTTTTTAAATCACTGTCCACAGAGCAATGAAGCTTAAAATAGATGTGCTTGTGTGTAGAAATTAGTGTTCAGTTAAAGCAATTGCAGACATGGTGAGCATTGGAAGGAAAGAGAGCCAGGCTGTAGGAAAAGCATACTGGGGAGGAGAGGGATAAACTAAATGTTGATGTCTTAATGTGGACAAGGAGAGCTAACATTCTTTTCCTGATATAAATATGTGGCAGGTCATAAGAGACTCATATGCAGGGGTTGGCTTAGAGACCATTGTAGTGTGTGTGTGCATGCTTGAGAGTTGGGGGGAGAGGAGGAGAGATTTTAAAAGGAGCTTCACCAGCGTTTATAATTGCAAAGTCTCTTATATTTTTTTCATAGAGATGACTTGCATATTTAACACACTAAAAGCTGCATTTGGGAGTACTTTTTTTTTTTTTTTTTTTTTAAA
>NW_027424855.1:11538-15793 GCF_003597395.2 Chelonoidis abingdonii
AGAGCTACATATCTTTTCCCTCTAAGCTTTGGTAAATAACTGTTTGTAACAATATGAAGATTTTTTTTGTGATTTCTGCTTTCTTTTAAGATATTGTGGAATGGCCATGCAAAGAACATTATTGAAGATGCACCAGAAATTCCTATTACACACTCATAGAAAAACAGAAAAAAGCAAGAGAAAGTTCAGCATACTGTATGGCGGTGCAGTGGATCTGCGAGTGGCGTGGGGCAGTAGTTACGAGTACATACGTTGGATAAGTACATGATTATTCAGCATGTCCGAGTTCATTGACACTTGTGTATATATTCTGAGATAGACCCTGTATAATATCAATGCTCCAGTGAAATCCCGGCCGACATTACTTATCTTGATCTGACATTAAGTTCGAATGTAAAATGAAAATATAAAATAGATTGCGAATAGGGTAACGCGGCCACAAGTGTAGATTGTGTAACGTGCATAGGGTATACCAATGTTCTCGAGTCTTGGCTGTTTTCAAAAATAGAAGCCCAGATATGCCCTTGTAGGGCAGAAAAGACTAGGTAAAGGAAATTATGAGACCTTCCTGTCCAGTGGAAGAACTGTTTGCCTCAGAAGAGTGAAAAAATGGTTTATGTTTATTTTGTGTTACTGTTTCATAAACTAGACTCCAAAAAGGAGAATGTTATTTGAAATGCCTTTGTGAACATGAGTTCCTCTAGGTGGGAGGAGGGCACAACTGAGGGTGCAGTGACCTGACTCCTATGCCAGGAGAGAGCTCTGCTATGGACTGCAGACAGACTCCCAAATTAATCTCTTCTCTCAAATACAGTGTACTCCCTAAAAATTGATAATCCAAGGGTCAGTCCTTTGGAGAACTAACTAACTAGGCCATGTTGCACTTCAGCATATATTATCATTGTCCTTGATTATGCTTACATATAGTGAAAAGAAGGAGATCTTCTGAAATAGCTTTCTGCTTCTGCTCCCAGTTTATGCCAGGCATTATTAGGTAAAAGTCCACTAGCAATGCTCTCATCATCGCTATCATTTTCTTCTCCTTCTAGACGATTTAGGCCCATAAACGTTATCTATTGAAGGGGGGGAAAGATATTGCATCTAAATTTCACAAAGCAAAGGCAATGGATGCTTTTTTCTAAGATATTACATTATAACGTATACCCTACTTGAATACTGCAAGAATTGCTTACTTTTCTTCCAATTAAAGTTAAAGTGAATATATAGAAACATGAATTACTTAAAGAATCACACTGTCAATTGCTACTGAAACAAAAATTCAAATATTTAGATATTTCTTCCCAAATTTTACTACAAAGGACAAAAATCCACATTTTAAAGATTATACAGTAATTCACTAACTATAAGATGAAAGGATGATGGGTCTTGGTCCAACATCTTAGTGATTTTATCACAAAAAAAGAAACTGATATGTTCCTTCTTGGAACATAGTTTCTCTTAATTATAGTTTCTCATGTATCTACCTGCACCCCCACTGTATAATTTTTAGGCCTCAATCCTGCAATAAGCTCTACACAGGCAGCCCATTCAGCCCTATGGGATCAGACATCTACATGGGTGTAGGCATCTGCCTGAACAGAGCTTATTGCAGAACTGGGACCTGTAGCCCTGATTCTGCTAAGATTTAGACAAAGTTATGCACCAGTTTGTGAGTAGTTTCCACTGAAATCAATGGGACCTAAGGCAGTTATCAATTCTCTTTTTTAGACTGGCCAGAAGGAGGCTGTTTAAAAAGACACTCCCCCACGGCTGTCTTCAACATGACAACTTTCCTGCACTTCAGAGGACAGGAATTGAAGTGTCTTCCTGCACAGCAGCAAAGAGTGATGCTGTGTCATTGTCTATCTTACTTATATGTTCTCTAGTGGTTCAGTTGCCATTTACACATTTAGTTTTACCCATAAACTAAATATCTATGGAACTGAATACTTATGAGTGGTGCTAGAATGACAACACAAGTCCTCTATTCATTTACAAGCTTTCTTCCATTGCCCAGTGCATGTTAAACTTGTCTTTGCGTAGCTATTTCTAACAATGAGAGTACAGTTTAGCCTCTGCCTTCATACAATCCGACCTCTATGCTGCCAGCAAGTGTGGAAGTTACTGTTTCTTAACTTTACAATGCAATTAAAAGCACAATTCTGAACATATCACATTTTTGGGACAACTGAACACATTTCAGGTACTGTATAACCATCACATGCCTCTTCCCCCTTTAGACAATAATAAGCAATGGAACCGTAGTTTTCTTGCACAACAAAGCTACACCTTTTGACAAAAAGTTGCAACTCCTCATTAGGCTACTGTAACAGCTTATACTTATAAGAAGGGGAAATGGGTTTTTGCTCCAATGTCAGGGCAAACGGGCACTTTTCAGCCAGAGTATCAAGAAATAAAACATGAGATCTTCAAAAGTACCCAAAAGATTCAGATATCGAAGTTCCACTGAAAATCACAGCTTTGGTTAAAATAGGAATAAGTGAATGTAATAGGGAAAAAAAACAGCAAACATTGCTGTTTTGAAAGTATTAGAGGTATAGCTTTTCAAAACCAAAACAGCAGATTTCTTTTCTTTACAAAATACACTATTGTAAAGAACCTCATTCAATTAACTGCTGTGAAATAAGACGCTGATCCTGTAACACCTGGAGTCTAAATCTGTATAGCTACATTTCCTTTATTAAAACTAGAGATTCTAAACGTAGCCTTTAAAACAATTACTGTAGATTGAGCAGAAAGTTAGGATAAACTTCTATACTACTTGCAAAAAAGTTAAAGAACCTCACAGAAATTATCCAAAGTTTTAATGCAACACATTGTTTTTTCTGAAATCTTCAAAGCCATTTATTTTCTCCTTCTATTACATACATGGCAATCTCAAGCCACATTAACAAGTCAGCAGTTCTTAACTTACTAAATCTTCAGCAAATGCTGGCGAGTCAAATACTGTCATTTCAGAGTGTAACTCATTTGCTTTTTCCTTTCCTAGATTTGATGCCAAAACAAGGAACTGGGCATCCAGAGCAGCCTCCCTTGCCTGGGAAACTGTTTTAGAAAAAGAAAGAGTTTTATGTTATCAATATATAATTGTCTAAATGTCATAAAGTATACACTACACTAACAAAATCAGAAATAATGTGCTTTGTAAGTCAATTTCTGAAGATCAAACAATTCCTTTCATTGTACAGAGATAGCTGACTGCTCTAAAAGAAAACATTTCCCAATTCTGTAAATAGCAGTCGTTGCCAACAGGAAGCATGAAACACCGTCAAGCCATCCTTAAAGTAAAATTACATTTTCTACCTCAGTGTGTTCGCTCTCTCCAAATATAGTATACTGAATCTATTTACTTAAACAACATTAGTTTTTATGCTATTTTTTCACTCCTGTTGTGCTGCAGAGCCAAGATAGAGAAGCATGAGTAAACAGCTGTATTTTTAAACTATAAACCTAAATTTATTAAATAGGACCTTCCTGCCTGTTTTGTTTGTCGCCTTTTTTTTTTTTTTTAAGTGTAGTGAGGGACTAAAATAACTAGATTAAATTTTCAACACACCCCTGTTCAAGCAGTTCCATCTTCATTCCAATTTATTAGAGCACTGTATTTCCATGTTTTAGCATTTTCATACAGTACTTGGACCAGAATTTCATTACTAAAACATTTTTTTATTCTGAGCATCACTTCGGTAGCTTTGAGGTTCAAAGCAAAAATTTCTGAAATAGACTGTGGGATTAACCTTACCTCTACTGAACAATTTATTGGCTTCTTGTAGTGCATCTGTCAAACTATTGCTTTTTGAACTCAGCATATCCTCACGATTCTCTGGGAAAAAAAGAAAACAACAAATAAGTGAAATCTTAAATTAAACACATACACATCAAAAAAATAAACACTTATAACCTTAACCATAAGTAGCTAACAGTGCCTGACACTAAACCTCACCAAATTCATAATACTCCAAATCTGTTTATAGTATCTTTTACAGTGAGCATTTATGTAGGCCCTATCCTACAAACATTTATGACCATACTTAACTTTAAGCATGTGGGTAGTCCCGGTGAAATCAATGGGACTAGTCACGTTTACTGCTAAGCTTGTACGTATTTGCAGATCAAAACAGTAGCACTTATCGCTGCAGATAATGGGACTATTTCAATACTGTAAAATGAATGTTTCAAAAAAGAGCTCCTATTTATAGAATGAGACTCAGAGAAATGCAAAGGCTAGGATTTC
>NW_027424856.1:0-22263 GCF_003597395.2 Chelonoidis abingdonii
ACCCTAACCCTAACCCCTAACCTAACCCTAACCCCTAACCAACCCTAACCCTCTAACCCTAACCCCTAAACCCTTAGCCCTAGCCCTAAAACCTAACCCCTAACCCTGACCCTAAACCCTAACCCTGACCCTAAACCCTAACCCCTCACCCTTACCCTCACTCCTAACCTCTACCCTCAGCCTCACCCTAACCTAACTCTAAACCCCAACCCCAACCCTACCCTAAACCCTAACCATAAACCCTAACCCTAACCCCTAACCCAAAACCCTAACCTAACACTAACCCTAATCCTAAACCCTAAACCTACCCTAACCCCTAATCCTAAACCCTCACCCTCATCCCTAACCCTAACCTAACCCTCACCCTAACCCCTAACCCTAACCCCTAACCCCTACCCCAACTTCTAACCCCAACCCTAACCTAACCCTAAACCCTGACCCTAACGCTAACCCTAAGCCCTGATCCTAAGCCCTGACCCCTGACCTAAACCCTACCCCCTAAACCCTAACCCTAACCCCTCACCCTAACCCCTAACCATAACCCTAACCTAACCCTCACCCCTAACTTCTAACCCCAACCCCAACCTAACCCTAAACCTGACCCTAACGCTAACCCTAAGCCTAACCCCGACCCCAACCCTAACCTAGCCCTAAACCCTAACCCTGACCCTGACACTAACCCTAAGCCCTAACCCTGACCCTAAACCCTAACCCTAACCCCTAACCTAACCCTCACCCTCGGGCGGGAAGACCTACCCATAGGAACCCTAACCCTAGCCCCAAGTGCTCTACCCTTAGGAACCCTAACCCCTAGGGTGGGAAGCCCTACCCATAGGAACCCTAACCCTAGCTCCAAGTGCCCTACCCTTACAAACCCTAACCCTAGAGAGAGAAGCCCTACCCATAGGAACCCTCACCCACACCCTAACCCAACCAGAACCTTAACCCCCTAACACCTAACCTTACCCTAACCCTCACCCTAACCTCTAGCCCCTAACCCTGATCTGACCCTAATCCTGATCTGACCCCAATCCTAACCAACCCCGACCCTACCCTGACCCTAACCCCTAACCCAAACCCTAACCTCTAGCCCCTAACCCTCACCCTGATCTGACCCTAACCCTAACCCAAACCCACCCCGACCCCAACCCTACCCTCACCCCTAACCTTAATGCCTACCTCAACCCTAACCCCTACCCCAACCCTGACCCTAAACCCTACCCCTAACCCCAACCCTAATCCTGACCCTAGGGTTAGGTCAGGGTCTGTGTCAGGGTGAGCTCTGAAGACAGCACTGCTGCCAGCAGCACCACAGAAGTCAGGGTGGCAGTGGGGCTGTCCCAGGATGCACTACTCATTGCTGCTCTGGTGCCTCCTCCTGGTCACTCTGGGGATTAGCTCTTGAGGATGACTCTCCTGTCCACAGTTTGAACACCATCATTCTGTCTCTCCCTCCCTAGCTAGCTCCAAGGCCTACCATAGAACCCATAGCGCGCCCTCTTTAACTAGAATTCAAAAAGATATTTAAGCCTCACATGGCTGCCAATTAATGTGGGGTAACTACTCTTTGAACATATGTTAGAGCTTGCATTTTTGCTTGAAAAACCTATTAATTTTAAAGGAATTTCATAAACAATGTGTAAACATTTGGAATCGAATGATTACCGGTAAAAAAATTTTTTCCATTTTACTTTCAGATGTTACTTTCCACATTATTATCTGCACTCATGAGAATTTTGGCGTTGTTTATATATTTACCAGTGAAACAAAGTTTTTTATGTCCTTATAGAGCATTTGAAGCCATTTCAATAGTAAAACTACTGAAACAGAAAAGCAAACAGGATGAGGCACTGAAATTGTGCATACTCCATAAAGCCTCCATCCACACACACCACCTACTACTAAATCGCTATTGGGAAAATCCTTTGCTTGTTTCCCCATCTATATATGGGATGATCACACACCTCCTTTGAATCTGTGAATGAGAAGCCCTGCCTAGGACCTAAAAAAGCTGTCCAATTTATGCTAACACTAGACCCAGTTCTCATGCATACCTTCTTGCCTTGGTTTCGTTGAAGCAAAATGCACAAATTCAGTTATTGGAAAACTTCTTTATGCTGCAGATTTCTTGTTCACTGATGGCAAAAAGCTCTGATTTATAAAGTAGAAATCTGTCTCTACACAACCAGGCCAAAAGAGGATTTGGCCCTGTTCCTGCAAACACAGGTGCACACGAGCTGTGCTACACATACCTATGCAGTCGCTGGGTATTTCCAGGACCGGGCCCATCCCCGAGCCACAGGCAACATACAGAGAATGGCATTCAAGTCAGGTGCTGTCACAGTGCGGAACGTGACACTGGGACGATACAGCTGGCAAGGAATAGGGCGGCACTTAGGGAGGGAGTGATTCTGGGCCCCCCAGCGCAGTCTGCCAAACCCCAATAACCCTGAACTGCACTGGACATCATTGGGCTGGACGGGCACAGGGCGCAGCCTACAACTCCCATGGCACACCAGGGCCAGCAAGGCTGCAGCGGGTTTACACAATCTCTGCCTCGGCGCCCCGCTCACCGCCTGACAACAGGAGAGCGCGGACCGGAAGTTATGTTACCAGATATGTAAAGCTCTAATATGTTCGACTGAAACAGTGCCCGAAGTAGTGGTGCGGAACTTAAAATCTGTCGGGCACCAGTAACATGCACGTTATTAGCCGCAGGTAGCGCTTTAATAGTGTCTCTACCTGGAGAGCGACCGAGAGTTATTGGTTGGCTAAGCACGTTAATACAGTCCCACGAGTAGCGTCCAGAAATTATTCACATACGGCAAACTCACTAACACTAACCCACCGGAACCAGTGACTGGAAGTCATTCGCCGCGGTGCCCAAAAGCTACGCCCTTGCGGGCAACGGTCCGGGAAGTCTTTGCCGCAAGTGCTCTCTCTAATAGCGTCCTGCGGAAACGACCGGAAGTCTTTTGCCGAAGTGCTTCCTCTAATAGTGTCCCTTGCGGAAACGGACCGGAAGTCTTTTGCCGCAGTGCTCTCTCAATAGTGCCCTTGCGGAAACGGACCGGAAGTCTTTGCCGCAAGTGCCTCTCCTAATAGTGTCCCTTGCGGAAACAGACCGGAAGTCTTTTGCCGCAGTGCCTCTCTAATAGTGTCCCATCGGACGAGTACGGAAGTATTCTCCAGTTCGTGCTCTAAAATGTTCTACGGGGAACTGTGACCGAAAGTTATTTGCCCCGCTACGTGCTCTAAGCGTCGCACCAGAAGCAGCTCCGAAGTTTTCGCTCCATTACGTGCTCTCAATAGCCATACACCAAGAACAGTTCCCGGACTCGCCGTGGTCTGGAGCGGAAGCCGTCCTGCCTTTACCGCTGGGAACTATTGGGGTGGAGGAACAACGGCGAATTCGTGGGAGGGCTGGAGGGGATTGAGAATAGGGGCGGGGATTGGCAGCGGACCTGGGAGAGTTAGGGCATGGGGTCCGTGCTGCAGCCCGGGCTGGTATGCGCGGCTCCCTAAGCACAGCAGGGAGACATCCCACACATCCCCACACGACTCCCTCGCCCTGCTTTCTCCAGCCGCCTCGGCACGCCTGAACATGGTAAGTTCCGGTCACGCCTCACAACGGCTGACGGGAGATAGGAGTCAAAGGGAACACACGTACCTTTCCACAAGCACCGTTTTCCCTCCTCCGCCGCCTGCCCAGGTGCCCCTCAACAGAGCGCGTCAGCTGTATGTGTCAGAGGCCCCTCCACCCACTGAGCTGGGCACTACGCTCCTGCTTCGGACTCCCCTTGCACAGACCAGACAGCCCCTTTCACCCTGACCCTAACCTAACCTTCACCCTCACCCCCAACCCCTCACCCTAACCCCTGAACCTAACCCGTAACCCTAATCCTACCCTCACCCTAAAGCCGATCCTCACCCTAAACCCTAACCATAACCTAACCTACACTAGACCCCGACCCTAAACCGTAACCCCAACCCCTAACCCTCACCCGTACCCCTGACCCTAACCCCTGACCATCACCCTAACCCTCTAACCCTACCCCTAACCCTCTAACCCTAACCCCAACCCTAAGCCCCAACCCCAAAACTGAACTACCGCCAGTACAGATGAGGAATTCCAAGCACTGACGGCTTGCTCGCAGCCAGTTAAGCAGGAGGCAGAAAGCTGAGGACAGTTCATGTCTGCTTAGAAGGATTTTCAGGCTGCTCATGGCCTCATCTGCCAATTTCTCCCCTAGCTGCTGCTCCTGACAATTCTGCTTCAAGTGCAGCAAATAAGCCAAACAAGAGCCATCATTACACAAAATTCAACTCGTGTGTGAAATCTTTCCCTCATCCCTCCCTCCCTCTCCCATCCCATCCACATCTGCCCCATTAGAGCACTCAGTCAACACCCACAGTCACCACTGCACTCTAGCGGCCACTGCTCTGCACCATTTTTGTCCCTTACTTGTTCATAACTCCCAAGACCTACCCTGTGGGGATGCACACCTACCACACCTGCCTGTGTGCTACGAAGGGAGACAGCACAAGGCGAGGCAAGGACAGACAAAGAGAGAGAGACAGACAGACAGAGAGAGTGTGTTGGCCAACACACATTAGAGGAGAGAGACAGAAAAACGTGGGAGGAAGGCAAGCAACTCACAACATGGAGTCATCCTCCTGGATCCAACTTTCTGCTGCAGAGGACACACCAAATGCCAAACCTGCAGAAAAATATGCAGAAATTGGTCATGTTTTTGGCCTAACTGGCTTGCAAGTTGCTTGTTGGCTAGTTTTTGGCTTGTAGGTTGTTGTTTGCTGTAGCTTCTGACTGCTTTTTTTTTTTTGGTCGGCTCCCAGCAATTGGGGGCACACAGGGGCAAAGGGAGAAGAGAGTCAGGAGTGTACAGGGGGCCCACCACAGTCTCTGACGACTTGCAATGGGAGATTTAGTCGCACAGAGTGTTGGGGTTCCAAGGGATTGGCTTGCTTTGGAATTGTTTTGAAATGGGATTAGCTTGATTTTTGGTTTATTATGAAAGTCGGGGTGCTTATTTACCTAGTGAAAGTTGGCAACTGAGACTCTGGTCCCTTCCCCAGCTTGAATCCCACACAGCACCACATTCAACGAGGATATTCAGAGCCTCTGCACACAACTGGAGCGAGAACAGATGAGGAATTCCAAACACTGACCGCTTACTCACAGCCAGTTATGTGGAAGGCAGAAAGCTGAGGACTGTTCATCTCTGCTTATAAGGATGCTCAGGCTGCTCAGGTTCATTTCTTCCAGTTTCTCCTCTAGCTGCGGCTCCTGGACGATCCCTCTGCAAAGACAACATGTAACCCAAGCAGGAGCCATCACTGCCCCAAGTTCTACTGGTGTATGAGATGCCACCCTCCCTCTCCCATCCACTGTACATTAGCCCCACTTGATGAACAGAGTCAGAGTCAACTCCTACAGTCACCCCACACCACTACCAATGGAGGATCTAATACCCATCATGCTTCTCTTCCTCCTCCCAATGCCCCAGTGGGATACAGACTCTCCAGACCAAGCCAGCGAGCATCCACCATTGCCCATGTTCCATGCAAGGAGAGGCAGACACACAGCATGTTGGACAACATATGAGAGCAGAGATACACACATAGGAAGGAGGCAAACTCAGCACCTGTACTCACCTTCCTGGCTCTCCACAAAGGGTTACTGCATTTCAGGAAGACTCCACAGCACCCGAAAACCCCTTGACAGGGCACAAAAGATTCCCCTGAGCTTACTGTGTCCCCGTGAGATGCAGAGGCCTTTCCTCAGGGGCCTTCCCCATACTCACAAATTCTCTCCTCTGAGAAGAGTGTTTGCAGCCCTCCCTCAATACTGAATTTCAGAAAATTTCCATTTGCTCTTACTCTGCAGATTACTGTCTGGCTTCCATCCCTAGGGATGGGCTCAGGGTGGCCACTACTTTTTTGGTCAGATGAGAGATTGGCCAACCTGTGGCAGAGACCAATCTCAGTAGGAACTGAAAAGAGAAAGAGAGAACACTTGTAAGCTAGGCCAGCACTGGGGCATGGAAGAAAAATGGACACACACACATCACTGGCTGCTGCTCATTGGGGCCCCCTTCTCTATTCCTCTCCAGCCCACCCAGGGCCTAAAATGCTCATCACTCCTAAGAAGCTACAGCCCTCCAGGAAATGGACAATCCCAGACCACTACCAGCCACAGGCAGAGCTGGACCTTCCCCAGGACCCATCCCAGGGATAGGAGAAGCATCTCTCTGCTCTCCACGAGGCACCTCACTCTGCAGATACTGGATAGAGAAATATAATTTCACAAAAACACGCACCTGCTCCTCCAACATTACAAGATCGCTCTTCAGCTCCACTGCAAAGCAAAACAGCTAGATTGGGTACGTCTGCTTCCTCCAGATGCTCCTACTCTGTCTGAGGCTGCTCTGCTGGCCTGGAGCAGCCCTCCGCAAGAACAGCTAACCACCTATGGAAGAGCCATCACTGACAAAAACAGTATAGGTGGACGACATCTTCCAGTACCTGCCTCCACTCTCGCACCCACTATCTTGCATGATTTTCGTCCCCTCCTACTTGTTCATAGCTTTCGAGACCTAGCCTGTGGGGATGCACCCATAGCACAGCTGCCCGTGTCCTATGAAGGGAGAAGGCACAAGGAAAGGCAAGGTCAGAGACAGAGAGAGAAAGAGAGAGTGTTGGCCAACACACTAGAGAAGAGATAGACAGCAAGAGAAACATGGGAGGAAGGCGAGAAACTCACCAACTGGAGCCATCTCCCTGGATCCAATCTTCTGCTGCGGAGGACACATTGCTTGTGAACAGAGAAATGACCAGCCCCGAGAATGGGGACCTTGTCTCCCTTGTAACCACTGCTGTACAGGAATCTTTTTTAAAACACAAACCCAGGCCCAGCTAAAGGGGCGTCCCTATCTGGAGCCAGGTGGGCCTTGAGAAGAACCCTCAGCAAAACAAACACTTATCTCAGAGACAGTGGCATCTATTCCACTCCCAGATGGACGGCTTTTTCGTGCCATCGAATAATTCTCAAGGTCCCATCACTCTTCATCACTGTCCATCGCATGAGGGCAGTAGACTGACATGTGTCTTCTTTTTCCTTGGTACTAAACCCAGCAGAAGGGGGGAAAAAAACAAGTTACCATCTCCTTCTGCAAGGTCACATAGTCTCTTCATTTCACAGCTCCAGTATCTCACGGTTCTGCCCTCAACCCATCTCCCATTGGTACTTTACACCTGCAACTAGAAGGGACCCATTGTAACTGCACCAAAATAGTCAATTTGCTCAGGAGACTCTTGCCCCTTCCCCAGCCTTAATATCACATTGCCCTGTAAAGAGAACTACAGCGAGAACAGATAAGAAATTGAAAGCACTGATCTCTGACTCACAGCCAGTTATTCAGAATTCAGAAAGCTGAGGACTGTTCATGTCTGCTTAGAAGGATGTCCAAGCTGCTCAGATCCATTTCTGCCAGTCTCTCCTCCGGCTGGGGCTCCTGGACAATTCGTCTGCAGGAACAGCTGCAAAAGCCAAGCATGAGCCATCATGGCACAAAGCTCTAGTGGTGTGTGAAATCTTGCCCTCAATCCTGCCTCCCTCTTCCATCCCATCTATATTGGCGCCACTCGAACAGAGAATGAGTTAACACCAACAGTCACTGCTCCACTTTAGCACTCACTGCCTGACATGGTTTTCGTCCCCTTCTACTCCTCCAGGGCTCCCAAGATCTAACCTGTGGGGATGCACACCTAGCACTCCTGCCTCTGTCCTAAGAAGGGAGATGGCAGAAGGAAAGGTAAGGATAGAGATAGGGTGTATGTTGGCCAACTTACTAGAGAACAGAGAGAGACAGAGTGAAAAACACGGGTGGAAGGAAAGCAACTCACCACCTGCAGTCATCCTCCTGGATCCAACCATCTGCTGCAGAGGACACACTGCTACTGGCCAGAGAACTGAGCAGTCCCTGAAAATGGGGACCTTGTCTCCCTCATAACTACAGCTACTCAAAAACAGAGCAATCACCAAAGCAGACACTTATCTCATTGAGAGTGGTGGTTGTTCCACTCCCAGTTGAACGGCTTTTTCATGGTAGCAATAATTTCTTGCGGTCCCATCGCTCTCGCTCGATTTCCATTGCATGACGGCAGTAGACTTTCATGCAAGATTTCTTTTCCTATGGTACTAAATCCAGCCGAAGGGGAAAAAAACAAACAAGTGACCATCTCAGTAGGCAATGTTGGTGAGGCTCTTCTTTCTGCCTGTCCCACACAGTGGTGCTCTGCCCTGAACACCCCACCCCCATCACACCTTTAGGACTACAAGTAGAAAGCACCTCTTGCAAAAACACCTGAAATAGTCACTCTGCACAGCAGACTTTGGTCAGACATGACAAACCTGCAAAGAAACTGCAGAAATTGGGCTTATTTTGGCTTAATTGCTTTCTGAGTTTCCTATTGGACAATTTTTGGCTTGCAAATTCTTGGGATTCTAGCCTGTGAAGAAAACTACAGCGAGTACAGATGTGGAATTCAAAGCATTGATCACTTACCCACAGCATGTTAAGTGGGATTCAGAAAGGAGAGGACTGTTCATGTCTGCTTAGAAGGATGCTCAGGCTGATCAGGTCCGCTTCTGCCAACTTCTCCTCAGGCTGGGGCTCCTGGACACTTTCTCTGCAAGTGCAGCTGCAAAACCCATGCATGAGCCATCAGTACAACAAGTTCTAATTTGTGCATGAAATCTTGCCCTCATCCCTTCCTTCCTCTCCCATGCCATCCACCTGAGCCCAACTCAATGAACAGAGATGAGTAAACAGTCACTGCTCCACTTCAGTGCCCACTGTCCCTCATGATTTTTCTCTGCTCTTCCTTCTCCATGGCTCCCAAGACCTAGCCTGTGGGGATGCACATTGAGCACCCCACCCATGTCCTCTGAAGGGAGATGGCACAAGGAAAGGTGAGAGAGACAGACAGACAGAGAGAGGGTGTGTGTTGGCCCACATACTAGAGAACAGAGAGAGACAGAGAGAAAAATACGGGTGGAAGGCAAGCAACTCACCACCTCCAGTCATCCTCCTGGATCCAAACTTCTACTGCAGAGGACTCACCGCTCATGGCCAGAGAACTGAGCAGCCCCTGAAAATGAGGACTTTGTGTCCTTCATAACTACAACTAGTCAAGAACATTTTCTTACAAACCGAGCCCCAGCTAATGTGGCATCCCTACTAGGAGCAGGGAGGGCCGGGAGCAGAGCAATCACCAAAACAGACACTTATCTCATTGAGAGTGGCAGCTGTTCCACTCCCAGTTGGACAGCTTTTGCGTGGCATCGACAATACTCGCAGTCTCATTTCTTTCCATCGCCTGAGGGCAGTGGATTCTGGTGCGTGACTTATTTTCCCTTGGTACTAAACCCAGCACAAGGGAGGAAAACACATCAGTTACCACCTTACTCAATGATGTCTTCTAGGCTCTTCCCTTCACCTCTCACGCATGGCAAGGCTCGGCCCTCAACCCTCTTCTTGTTACACCTCCGGCATTACAACCAGGGCCGGCACTACCATTTAGGCCTGGTCTACACTACGCGTTTAAATCGATTTAATGGCCGTTAAATCGATTTAACGCTGTACCCGTCCACACTACAACGCCCTTTATATCGAAATAAAGGGCTCTTTAATCGATTTCTGTACTCCACCCTGACGAGAGGAGTAGTGCTAAATTTGATATTAACAGTTCGGATTACGGTGAGTGTGGATGGAAATCGACGTTATTGGCCTCCGGGCGGTATCCCAGAGTGCAGCACTGACCGCTCTGGACAGCAATCTGAACTCGGATGCAGCGGGCAGGTAAACAGGAAAAGCCCCGCGAACTTTTGAATTACATTTCCTGCTTGCCCAGCGTGGAGCTCTGATCAGCACGGCTGGCATGCAGTCTCAAATCCAAAAAGAGCTCCAGCATAGACCGTACGGGAGATACTAGATCTGATCGCTGTATGGGGAGACAAATCTGTTGTATCCAGCTCCGTTACAGAACACGAAATGCCAAAGCGTTTGAATAAAAAACTCCAGGATACACAGCGCTGCGTGACAAGCGTAACGGGAAGCCAGAGACTCAAATGGACGCTCATGGATGGAGGGGGTACTGAGGACTCCAGCTATCCCACAGTCCACAGCAGTCTCTTAAAATTATTTGCATTCTTGGCTGAGCTCCCAATGTCTGTAGGTTCAAACACAGTGTCTGGCGTGGTTCAGGGAACAGCTCCTCAGTTTTTTCCCCCCCCACCACGTGAAAAAAAAGGGAAAGAAATCATTCCTTGACTACTTTCAATGTCACCCTATGTGTACTGAATGCTGCTGGTAGACGGGATGCTACAGCAGTGAAGAGCAGTATCCGCTCCTCTCCCTCTCCCCCTCCCCGGTGGTAGACGGTGCAGAAGGACTGCCCACCATCCTCGAGAACCCATGCCTGATAATTGCTCAATATTGAGAGGCAATTATTCCTGGTTACTCCCAGTAGATAGGACAGAGAACGGCTAATAACCAGCTTCATCATCGAAACTGGGGGCTGAAATTTTTGAAAGCAAAATTGGGATTGACTCGCTTGGCAATGAGTCAATTCCTCCTTATGGTTTCTAAAAATAGAGTCCGTCCTGCCTGGACTGTCATAGCCCCGGGAGGCTGCCTCCAAGTGCCTCCCCCCACCTCATTTTATCTCACTAACAAGTCTCTGCTTCTTATTCTTGTATTCCTTACAACTTCATGACACAAATGGGGGAGGGGCACTGCCACGGTAGCCCAGGAAGGTTGGGGGAGGAGGGAAGCAACGGGTGCGGTTCTTGCAGGGGCAACCCTGTGAATACTGACACGGAGCAGCTGTGCTCTCTGATACACTGGATCTCTATTACACTTGCCTATTATTCTAGGCAGGACGGACTCTATTTTTAGAAACCATAAGGGAGGAATTGACTCATTGCAAGTGAGTCAATCCCAATTTTGCTTTCAAAAATTTTCAGCCAGGGGCACTCATGATAGCAGCGGACAGTACAGAGAGGGAGAGATAACCGTCATCTCATTGCCAGTTTTCTCCGGCAGTAGACGGTACAGAACGACAGGTAACCATCTCTGCTATCATTGCAAAAGCAAGTGAATGCTGCTGTGTAGCGCTGGAGTATCGCCTCTCTCTCCGCGGCATCCAGTACACATACGGTGCCGGAAAAAAAAAAAGCTGAACGGGCTCCATGGCTCCATGGTTGCCGTGCTATGGCGTCTGCCAGGGCAATCCAGGGAAAAACGGCACGAAAGGATTGTCAGGTGATGTTTTCCCGGAGGAAGGAATGACTGACGACATTTACCCAGAACCCCCCGCGACCATTAACATTCAACCCTGAATTCCAAGAGGCGGGGGAGACTGCGGGAACTATGGGATAGCTACGGAAGTGCTACCCACAATGCAACGCTTCAGAATTAGCCTCGGAGCATGGACGCACAACGCCGAATTACTGTGCCTAGTGTGGCCGCAAGAAATCGACATTATAATATCAGTTTTATAAAACCGATTTTAGCAAATTCGATTTTATCCCGTAGTGTAGACGTGGCCTTAGGCGACCTAGGCAATGGCCTAGGGCGCCAGAGTTTTTGGGGGGCGCTATTTTGCCAGGGGAGCAGCACGCGGCTCCGGGGGACCTACTGCAGTCATGCCGGTGGACGGTCCGCTGCTGTGGTGGCGCCGGTGGAGCTGCTGCAGTCATGCCGGCAGATGGTGCGCTGGTCTAAAAGCTCCGGCGGACCTACCGCAGTCATGCGACAGGTCCACCGGAGCCTTTAGACCAGCAGACCGCCTGCCAGCATGACTTCGGCAGCTCCACCGGAGCCGTGGGGGGCAGTGAAATGGCCGCCCGCCTAGGGCGTCAGAAACCCTGGCGCCGCTCATGATTACAACCAAAACCACCCCTTGCAACGGTACCCGACATAGTCACTCTGCACAGCTGACTCTGGCCCCTCCCCAGCCCTAATACCACAGAGTCCCGTACCCAAAGACAAAGCACATGGCCTGTAAACAATACTACAGCAAGTACAGATGAGGATTTCAAAGCACTGACCTCTTACTCACAGCCAGTTAAGCTGAGGCAGGAAGCTGAGGACTGTTCATGTCTCCTTAGAAGGATGTCCAAGCTGCTCAGGTCCACATCTGCCTCTTCCTCCTCCAGCTAGGGCTCCTGGACAACTCCTCTGCAAGAGCAGCTACAAAAGCCAAGCATGAGCTGTGACTACACACAGCTCTATTGGTGCTTGAAATCTTGGCCTCATGCTTGTCTCTCTCTCCCATCCCATCTACATTAGCCCCACTCGATGAACAGTGACTAAGTAAACACTGACAGTCTCCACTCTACGCTAGCGCCTACTGCCCGGAACGATTTTCATCCCCTCCTACTTGCACGTATCTGCCAAGACCTTGTCTGTGGGGAACCACACCCAGCACTCCTGCCCGTGTACCATGAAGGGAGACAGCACAAAGAGAGGCAAGGACAGAGACAGGGAGATAAAGAGTGTTGGCCAACACACTAGAGAAGCAAGACAGAGAGAGAGGGGGAGAGAGACAGACACAAGAGAAAGACAAGAAATTCACCAGCTGGAGTAATCCCCCTGGATCCAACTATCTGCTGTGGAGGACACACTGCTTGTGGACAGAGAAATGACCAGCCCCTGAAAATGGGGACCTTGTCTACCTCATAACCGCATCTAGTCAAGAATCTTTTCCTACAAAGCGAGCCTCACCTAACGAATAGTCCCAGCCTGTAGGCAGGTGGGCTGTTATCAGAGTCGTCACCAAACCAGACACTTATCTGACTGGTGGTGATGGCTGCTCCACTCCCAGCTCGATGGCATCTGCATAGCCTGGCATCAGTAATGCTCATTTTCTCATGGCTTTTGCATGCTTTCCATCTCACAACGGGGGTGGGCTCTTACCGCTGACTTCTTTCCTCTTTCCTAAAGCACAACACAAGAGGGAAAACCAAAAGTCATCACTGGATTCTCAATGTTCTCTTTCATCTTTGTCTCTCATCTCCCATTACACCGTTTTAGATACAGTTAAAAAGCACACAACGCACACTCAACCTGTGGAATTCCTGGCCAGAGAACGCTGTGAAAGCCACGACTATAACAGGATTAAAAAAAGAACTAGGTAAATTCATGGAGGACAGGCCCATCAATGGCTATTGCTCAGGATGGGCACTGAGCAGAGCCCTCACCTAACGTGACACTTATCTCACCGATGATGACAGTTGCTCTGCTCTCATCTGGATGGCTCTTGCCTGGCATCAATAATGCTCGGAGTATCCCTGCTCTCCCTCCCTTTCCATAGCATGAGGGAGTGGACTCTGACCTTCCACTTCTTTTCCCTTGGTAATGAACCCAGCACAAAGGGGGAAAACAAACAAGTTAGCATCTCAGTCAGCAACGTCGCATAGGTTCTTCTCCCATCTACCGCACCCCAGACCTCCGCCCTTCAGGCTTCTTCTGTTACACCTTCAGGAGCACAACTAGAAAGAAGCCTCTTGGACCTACAGCCAAAATAGTCACTCTGTACAGAAGACTTGTGCCTTTCCCTCATCTGAATCCCACAGAGCCACGTATCCAATGAAGTTCACAGCCTCTGACCAAAACTGGAGCGAGAACAAATGAGCAATTCCAAACACTGACCGCTTACTCACAGCTAGTTATGCAGAAGGCAGAAAGCTGAAGACTGTTCATCTCTGCTTAGGAGGATGTCCAGGTGGCCCAGGTCCACTTCTGCCAGTTTTTCCTTCGGCTGCTGCTCCTGAATGATTCTTCTGCAAATGCAACAAGTAACCTGAGCAAAAGCCATCACTACATAAAGCTCTATTGGTGTTTGAAATCTTGCCCTCATCCCTGCCTCCCTCTCCCATCCCATCTACATCAGCTCCATTCGATGAATAGAGACGAAGTTAACACCGACAGTCACTGCTCCACTCTTGCACCAACTGCCCAACGTGATTTTTGTCCCCTCCTACTTCTTCCTAGCTCCCGAGACACAGCCTGTGGGGATGCAAATGTAGCATGCCTACCCGTGTCCTATGAAGGGAGACGGTGCAAGGAGAGGAGAGGAGAGGAGAGAGACACAGAGAGTTGGCCAACACACTAGAGTACAGAGAAAGAGAAAAACCATGGGAGTAAGGCAAGAAACTCATCAGCTGGAGAAATCCCCCTGGATCCAACGTTCTGCTGCAGAGGACACACGCTCCTAGCCACGGAAATAACCAGCCCCTTGTGACGAAGTGGGGGGGTTTTCTTGGGGATTTCTGTCTTTTCCAGGGTTTGCATGCACAGGGGATGGGACTCAATGTACCTGGGTTTAACGAGGTGAGAGAAGAGGGAGTTTGTTGTTACAGAGGACCGGAGAGGGACTCGGGACCCCAGCCCAGGAGACACAACCAGTTCTGGCCAGTGGGAGGACAATGGGCTGCAGAGAGAGGACACCGGTGACCCGTTTCAGCCAGAGGAGAGCTGCGAGGAGAGGGGACTCAGCCCTTCCTGTTTACGACCCTGTTTACCTGGAGAGAAGACAATGGACAGAGGCAGGGCTTGAGGCCGGGGATATCAGAGGCCCAGCTGGGAAGCAGGAGGGCTCGGGGCTGGTGAGGGAAAGCAGGCAGAGCCCACCTGGATGAAGGGAGACTGGGATGCGCTGCTATTGTGAGAGGCCAGGCCTCAGGCCCTGAGAGTTTCCTGTGCTGTGTTCAATTCTCAATAAACCCTCCTGTTTTATGCTGGTGAGAGTCACTGCTGGTCGTAGAGAACAGGTTGCATCAGCCCCTTCGGAGTGAAGCGGCCCAGGGGTCACAGAGTGCGTTGGACTCCGCGAGGGGGCCCAGCAGCAGAGAAGACATGCTTAGGGCTCAGAGAGGTGTGGCTCCAGGAGGTAGAGGGGCCTACCCCGAAGAGAGTGGACCCCCGAGAAGGCTGTCTCACTAAAAAGGGGCACCCCCCACGGACAGCACAGAGCACAAGAGTGGCACGATCTGTGAGTCCGATGCACCCCTGAAAATCTTGTCTCCCTAGTCAGGAACTTTTTCCAATAACCGAGCCCACTAACATTAATTCCCACAGGCCTGGAGCACATTAGGCAGTTATGAGAGCCTCCCCCAAACCAGATACTTATCTCATTACCGGCCAACGGTTTGCTCCACTCCAGCGTCGATGTCATATGCATAGCCTGGGCATCACAATGTTTCACTGTCCTCAATGGCTCTTGTGTGCTTCTGTTCCTGTCAAGATTTTTCCCCCCACTTTGAACTTAGGGTACATGGGGGGACCTGCATGGAACACTTTCTAACTTAATTACTAGCTTAGATCTGATAATCTCCCTGCCCACCAATCCAGAAATTTAAGTGTCGGGATCACTTTCTTGTCTCGTCCCCTAAAACCTTCCCTCCCTGGGCGGCCTGAATGAGTTTCCACCAATTCCTGTGACACAGATCGAAACCCCTTGGATCTTAAACAAGAGAAATTAACCATCCCCCTTCTTTTTCCCCCACCAATCCCTGGTGAAGTCCAACGCCAATCCCCTTGGATCGTTAAAAACAAGGAAAAATCAATTAGGTTTCTTTAAAAAAAAAGCCTTTTAAATTAAGAAAAGAAAGGTAAGAAATCATCCTCGTAAAATCAAGGATGGAAATACTTACAGCGAGTACTTAGATTCATATAGCCCAGGAAACCCTCTACCTTAGGTTCAAGAGTTCATAGCAAACAGAAGGTAAAATCGTCGCACAAAAAAAAAACAAAGAGAACATTAAAGTTGAGAAAACCAAAAATAAGACTAATTCCGCCTTTGCCATGGCTATTACCTACAATTTTGAAACATAAAGATTGATTTCAGAAAGATTGGAGAGCCTGGATGGACTTCTGGGTCCCTTCTTGTCCCCAAGAGTCGAAACGCAACCACCAACAAAGAGCACAAACAAAGACTTCCCTCCACCAAGATTTGAAAGTATCTTGTCCCCTTATTGGTCCTCTGGTCAGGTGTCAGCCAGGTTTACTGAGCTTCTTAACCCTTTACAGGAAAAGAGGCATTAACCCTTAACTATCTGTTTATGACACCATCTCACAATGGGGGTGGGCTCTTACCCTTGAGTTCTTTCTCGTTGCTACAAAGCACAACCAGGAGGGAAAATCAAAGGTTATCATCAGAACCTGCAATGTTGTGTAGGTTCTTCTTCTCTCATCTCCCATTACACCTTTACAAATACAACTGAAAAGCACACAATGCACACTCGACCTGTGGAACCCTTCGCCAGAGAATGCTGTGAAGGTCAAGCTTAATGAAGTTCAAAAAATAACTAGACAAGTTTGTGGAGGTCCATCAACTATTAGTCAAGTTGGGCAGGGATGGTGCCCTTATCCTCTGTCTGCCGGGAGCTGGGAATGGGCGACAGCAGATGGATCACTTGGTTATTGCCTGTTCTGTTCATTCCCCCTGGGGCACCTGGCAGTAGCCACTGTCTGAAGAAAGTAGCCCGTTGCACCTGCATCCAAGAGAGAGTCACTGTGCAGAGGAGACTATTGTCCCCTCCCCTGGTCTTAATGCCACAGAGTCCTGTGCCCAATGAGGAGGCTCTCAACCTCTGAAGAAATCTAGAGTGGTACGGATGAGGAATAGAGTGCCAGAATTGTTCACTCACAGCCAGTCATGGAGAAGAGAGAATGTGAGAAAGGCCATACTGGGTCAGACCAAAGGTCCATCCAGCCCAGTATCCTGTCTACTGACAGTGACCAATGCCAGGTGTCCCAGAGGGAATTAACCTAACAGGTAATGATCAACTGATCTCTCTCCTGCCATCCATCTCCATCCTCTGACAAACAGAGGCTAGGTACACCATTCCTTATGCATCCTGGCTAATGGACTTAACCTCCATGAATTTATCCAGTTCTCTTTGAAACCCTGCTATAGTCCTAGCCTTCACAATCTCCTCAGGCACGAAGCTCCCCAGGTTGACTGTGCTGTGTGAAGAACTTCCTTGTATTTATTTAAAACCAGTTGCCCATTAAATTTCATTTGGTGGCCCCTAGTTCTTGTATCATGGGAACAAATAAATACATTTTTCCTAATTCACTTTCTCCACACCACTCTTTATTTTATATACCTTTATCATATCTCCCCTTAATCTCCTCTTTTCCAAGATGAAAAGTGCTAGCCTCTTTAATCTCTCCTCATATGGGCAACGTTCCAAACCCTTAATCATTTTAGTTGTCCATCTCTGAACCTTTCTAGTGCCAGTATATCTTTTTTTAGATGAGGAGACCACATCTATATGCAGTAGTCAAGATGTGGGCGTTCCATGGATTTATATAAGGGCAATATGATATTCTCTGCCTTATTCTCTATCCCCTTTTTAATGATTCCTAACATCCTGTTTGCTTTTTTGACCACCTCTGCACACTGCGTGGACGTCTTCAGAAAACTCTACATGTTGACTCCAATATGTCTTTCCTGATTAGCTGTAGCTAAATTAGCCCCCATCATATTGTGAGAATAGTTGGGGATATTTTTTCCAATATGAATGACTTTACATTTATCCCCATTAAATTTCATTTGCCATTTTGTTGACCAATCACTTAGTTAAACCCAAAGAAGACTGTGAAGAACTTCAAAAACATCTCACAAACTATCTTGAGCATGTTAGTATCATCTGCAAATGTTGCCACCTCACCTTTCTCCAGATTATTTATGAATAAATTGAATAGGAGTGGTCCTAGGATTGACCCTTGAGGAACACATCTAGTTACTCCTCTCCATTCTGAAAATTTACCATTTATTCCTACCTTTTGTTCCCTGTCTTTTATCCAGTTCTTAATCCATGAAAGGATCTTCCCTCTTTTCCAATGACTATTTTATTTACATAAGGTCCTTCACCAAAGGCTCTTATCAAAGGCTTTCTGGAAATCTAAGTATACTATGTCCCAAAATAGTCACTTTGTTCAGGAGACTCTTGTCCCTTCCCCAGCCTTAATCCCAGAGCCTTGTACCAAATGAGGAAGCACACGGCCTGTGAAGAAAACTACAGTGAGTACAGGTGAGGAATTGAAAGCCCTCACCTCTTACTCACAGCCAGATATGCAGAAGAAAGAAATCTGAGGACTACTCATGTCTCCTTAGAAGGATGTCCAGGCTGCTCAGGTCCAGTTCTGCATATTCTCATCCGGCGAGGGCTCCTGGATGATTCTTCTGCAAACTAATAAAGGCAAGCAAGTACCATCACTACACAGAGCTCTATTGGAGCGTTTAATCTTGCCCTCATTCCCACCTCCCTCTCTCATTCCATCTACATCAGCCCCACAAGGGCAGAGACTCAGTCAACACCCACAGTCACCCCTGCACTGTAGTGCCCACTGCCCAGTAATATTTCAGTCTTCTACTTGTTCACAGCTCATAAGACCTAGCCTGTGGGGATGCATACCTACCACACCTGCCCATGTCCTATGAAGGGAGACAGCACAAGGCAAGGCAAGGACAGAGAGTGAGTGAGTGTTGGCCAACACATTACAGGAGAGATAGAGAAAACAGTGGGATGGAATCAAGAAACTCACCAACTGGAGTCATCCGCCTGGATCTACTATGCTGAGGAGGACACACCAGTCCTGGCTAAAGACATGAGCAGCCCCTGAAAATGGGAACCTTGTCTCCCTCAAAACCACAGCTAGTCAGGTACCTTTTCTTACAAACCCAGCCCCAGCTGACGGTGTGTCTCTACCTGGAGTCAGATGGAGCGTGAGCAGAACCCTCAACAAAACAGAAACTTATCTGTATCGGTGGCTTCCAGATGGACGGCTCTTGCTTGGCATGAACAATGCTCACAGGCTCGCTGCTCTCACTCACTTTCCATCGCATGAGGGCAATAGAATCTGACGTGTGACTTCATTTCTCCCGGCACTAAATGCAGCAGAGGGGAGAAGAACAAAGTAAATTAGCATCTCTGTCTGCAATGTTGAGTAGTCTTTTCATTTCACAGCTCCTGTGTCCCATGGCTCTGCCCTCAACTACTTCACAACTGCAACTAGAAGGGACCCATTGTAACTGCACCCAAAATAGTCACTTTGCTCAGTAGACTCTTGTCCCTTCCCCAGCCTTAATCGCAAAGAGCCTCGTACCCAACTATGACCAAGTGGGAATGTTCGCAATGTTTCCTCTGAATACTGTGTGAGTGCCTCAGTTTCCCCATGCCTTTCTTTAACATCCAGGTGCAGGGGATCAGGGTGTATGATTTTTGCAGAGCCTTAGAGGGCCCCTGTGATACTGTGTCTGCATAGAGAATTGCTGGCACTCTCTCCTGGCAACTAATGGCCTGGGCCACTCCTCTGCAAAGGTGCCAACTGAAGGTGTCGGAGAACAAAGAGATCAGGTGACCTCCTGGACCAGGAAAGAGACAAAGACCAGAAAGGAGGGGCTGGATAATCGCAGATTGGAGCTGGCTAGGAAAATGGAGGGGAGCCCAGACGGGGCTCTGGCCTCCCTGCGGCCCCCCAAGATGGACCCTAACTGAGAGGGTCCTTTGATCTGTACTTGCAAGACCTTTCTTGGACTGTGTTCCTGTCATCTAAATAAGTCATCTGCTTTACTGGCTGGCTGACCATCATCGTGAATGGCAGGAAGCCAGGGGTGCAGGGCCTTGTCTCCTCCAAACTCCGTGACACCAACGAGGAAGCACACAGCCTGTGAAGAAAACTACAGTGAGTACAGATAAGGAATTGAAAGCACTGACCTGTTACTCACAGCCAGTAAAGTAGGAGGCAGAAAGCTGAGGACTGTTCATGTCTGCTTAGAAGGATGTTCAGGCTGAGCAGGTCCACCTCTGCCAGCTTCTCCTCTGGCGAAGCTTCTGGACAATTCCTCTGCAAGAGCAGCTGCAAAAGCCATGCATGAGCCATCACTACACACATCTCTATCGGTGCTTGAAATCTTGCCCTCATCCCCGCCTCCCTCTTCCATCCCATCTACATCAGCCCCACTCGATGAACAGAGACCGACTTAACACTGACAGTCACCGCTCTGCTTTCATGCCCATTAATCTGCATTATTTTCATCCCCTTCTACTTTTTCATGGCTCCTGATACATAGGCCATCGGGATGCTCTCCGAGCACGCCTGCCTGTGTGCTACAAAGGAAGACAGCACAAGGAGAGGCAAGGACAGACAGACAGAGAGGGAGAATGTTGGCCAACACAGTAGAGAAGAAAGAGAGAAACATGGGAGGATGGCAAGCAACTTTCCACCTGCAGTCATTCTCAGGGATCTAACCTTCCGCTGCAGAGGACACACTGCTACCGGCCAGAGAACTGACCAGCCCCTGAAAATGGGGACCTTGTCTCCCTCGTAACGACAGCTAGTCAGGAACCTTTTCTTACAAACCCAGCCCCAGCTAACAAGGTGTCCCTGCCTGGAGGAGCAGAACCCTCAGCAAAAGAGATACTTAGTGATAGTAGCAGCTGTTCTGCTCCCAGATGGACGGCTGCTGCCTGGCACCAACAACGCTCGCAGTCTCATCACTCTCACTCGTTTTCCATCACGAGGGCTGTACACTCTCACACGTGACGTCTTTTTCCTTGGTACTAAAACCAGGGGATAAAACAAGAAAGTTACCAGCTCAGTCGGCAACGTCTCGTAGGCTCTTCTTTTTGCTTCTCCTGCACAGCGGGGCTCCGCCCTCACCCCTCTTCCCATTACACCTTTAGGACTAAAAATAGAAATCACACCTTGCAACTACACCCAACAGAGTCGCTCTGCACAGCAGACTCTGGCCCCTCCCCAGCCTTAATCCCACAGAGCCCTGTACCCAACGAGGAACCACATGGTCTGTGAAGAAAACTACACCAAGTATAGATGAGGAATTGAAAGCACTGACCGCTTACTCACAGCCATTTAAGAGAGAGGCAGAAAGCTGAGGACTATTCATGTCTCCTTATAAGGATGTCCAGGCTGCTCAGGTCCACTTCTGCCATATTTTCCCCCGGCGAGGGCTCCTGGATGATTCCTCTGCAAACTAATAAAGCCAAGCAAGATCCGTCACTACACAGAGCTCTATTGCTGCATTTAATCTTGCCCTCATCCCTGCCTCCCTCTCCAGTCCCATCTACATCCGCCAGACTCAATGAGCAGAGACTGAGTCAACACTGACAGTCACTGCTCCACTCCACTATCCGCTACCTTGCAGAATTTTTGTCCCGTCCTACTTCTTCATGGCTCCCGAGACCTAACCTGTGGGGATCACACCTAGCACGCCTGCCTGTGTCCTAGGAAGGGAGACAGCACTCCATGGGGCTGATCAACGGACATGTTCAGTAAGCAATTTGGGGTCCGTGCATCAATGGCTTAGTCGTATGATATCTGGCGATGGGGACTGCACTGTGAGGTAGAAGTGTGTAATGTTCCCAAGCTGTACTGAGGGAATGTGGGATTCAGAAGCCTTGGAGAGTAAGGGCAGGTTGGAGAGGGGTTGAAAGGCCCCAGTGTGGCTGGGAAGGGGAACAGGAATTAGAGAGGGAAACCTGGCTGGCTGTGGGTAGTGTGGGGAAGTGCAGTGCTGGGAAAGTGGGGCCCAGCAATGGAGAAATACGTTGGAGCCAATTGGGGTTGGGGTGTAGGGAAGGGGTATCATGGAGGATGTTGGGGTGCCCTGAGATGGGGAACAGATGGGGTGGATTGGAGGGCCACGTGCAGGGGGCAGATTGGGGTGGGGTAAGCGGAGTGCTGGCAAGTCTGGGGACGCCGGAGCAGGTTGGAGGATGTTGAGTGGGTCCCAGTGGGGGTCAGGTTGGAATGCACAGAAGGAGATGCTGAGTGCATTACCTCGAGTGGCCACCTGGTGTCACTAAGTATTTCCCTCCCGGAGGAAAATTAAAACCGGGTGGCCAATCCAGGTAGTGCAAAAATCATGTCCTTTCATCAAGGGACAGTGACAACGAGGGACCAGTTGGGGTTAATGCACAAAGTATTTCCCTCATGGAGCAACAGTGTCAATGGGTGGCCTCAAGGGAGAATGCACAGAGCATTTATCTCACGGAGCAATAGAGACACTGGGTGGGCACTCTGACTACTGCACAAAGCATTTCCTTCATGGAGCAACTGTGCATTTCCCTGGGTGACCACCCAGTGTCACTGTTGCTCCATGCGGGAAACGCTCTGTGCATTACCCTGCGTGGCCACACTGTCG